>NC_053440.1:2024071-2144902 GCF_007990345.1 Gossypium hirsutum
TTATTGTCAGGCCAGATAAATTTGATGGAAATCATTAATGCTGTCATTAATTTTCCTTATTCACTAACTTTCGAAATTGATAAAGATTAAATTACTCTATGTTTTTAATAGAGGTAAATTTGCTTAATTTTGAAAACTGAAAGGTGTTTATAACATTTGTTCATTTAAGTAGTTGTTTTCACAATTGGATTGGACCATTTGATTAGACTAGAAACTAGTTTGAGTATCAATTCAGAACAAAAGATTAGAATTATCAACGATTCGATTGATTGAACCAATTTTACTAATTTTTTATGGGTAAACTATAAAATAGTTACTTTTGTTTGTCTCAGATTATATTTTAGGCACTTATGTTTGAAATGTTACGTTTTAGTTACTTACGTTATTGTTTTGTTACAAAGTGATCATTTAACCGTTAAGCTTGGTTACCTCCTTAATGGTGGTCTTACGTGGCAGTCCAAATGGGTTTTAATTGCAAACTTGGATGTTCTACATGGCAGTCCAAATTAAATTTATTGAATTAAAAACCTATTTTCATCCCAACAACTGACATCCAAGTTGATATTTAAAACCTATTTGGACTGCCACGTAGGACTGCCGTCAGGGAGGTAACAAATTTTAACGATAGTGTGACCACTTTGTAACAAAACGATAATATTAGTGACTAAAATATAATTTGAGGTGAATAAAAGTGACTATTTTTGTATTACCTTTTTTATTTAATTAGATTAAATAACTTATTTAAATCGATCAATCTACAAATTTAAGCCTTTTGGGTAAAGGAAAACAGAAATGGCGGCCCAAAAGAATGACGAAAACAACAGCAGAAAAGGATTAGAGATGGCGGAAGCGCCGTACGTAGGATAAAATTAAAAATCTTGTATAACAAAAACACTTGTATTTGTTGGACTGGTGGAAGCCAATACTCTCTCTCATTTTCCTTCCTAATTCCCACATTCTTTGCTTTTCCAATCGAAGTTTGAACCAAAAAAATGGAAGCACTTCTTGAACAGTTTGCGTATTTAAGCTGAATCATCTTCACTCAAAACCCATGTACGTTCACTTTCCGAACTCCAAAGTGAGTCCTCAAGCCACTGTGGTTGCACTTGTTTGCAGAACTCTTCACCGTCTCCTTTACTCCCCAAGGATCCGTACAAACCCATTCAGCTTCCCTGATAGACCGGATCGCCGAAGTGTTCGCATTGCTTGGGAAGCTTGTTAGTTACGTTCTTGGACTCCAAGGCGAAACTGAAGTTACTGAACGAATGAAAAAGGTTGTTTTCTTCTACTGGTTGGCCCATTAAAGTTTTAAGATTTTGTTTCTGATGTCTCTCATTGCTAGCTCGCCCCCTCTCTGATGTCATTTTAAATGCATTCGAATTTTGGGCAAAATTTTAATTTAATTAAGAAAATATAAATTGATGAATTGAAGGAGCTTTCGTGTAAAGAAGAGAATCTGTATATGATTACAATATGGTAAGGGCTAAGGAGATATCTAGTTCAGCTGTTATTCTTGAATTTGAATGATATTCAATTGTGTATAATGCTAATCTGTTTAGTCTACATTTTTAATTTGGCTTGAAGGTGGTGGGTAGGAGGATCTTTTGGGAGCAATGGCGGCTCATGTTGCTAACAGGAAGGCACAAATGGAAGTTAGTATGCTTGTACGTGATCCTGCGGTTTGCCGGTCTATTAATGAGAACCATTTTAATTAGTGGGTTTTCTTATTCACATTGCTTGAATTTCATTGCAATTTACTATATGGTGTTAAACATAAATTTTATTGATATTGGAACATTATTTGTCTTCTCTGTTGTCAGTAAGTACTTCCCTGAACACAAGCTACCAGAAAATGTGACTGCAACTTCTGATGCCAAAACTGCTTTGCTTGGGGCAGATTATTGCCTTCATGCTGTACCTGTGCAGGTCTGTCAAGCCATTGTATGTTGATGCTTATTTCTGTACCATGGGACAAGTGCCTGAATCTTGCCTCCTGTTTGCAGTTTTAGTACATCCTTTCTCGAAGGAATTGCAGAGCATGTTGATCCTGGCTTACTTTATATTCCCTTAGCAAAGGCTTAGAGCTCAATACATTGAGGATGATGTCTCAAATCATTCCTCAAGCATTAAAGAACCCTGCCAACTTTATATTGCACTATTCAGGGCCTTCCTTTGCGTTGGATTAATGAACAAACTTACCAACAGGTAACTTGGTTGTATATGATAACTATATTCTTGTAATACTTCAACCATTCATATATCTAGGGTTTACTACTATTCCTTTCTGCTTTGCAGCAATGGGGTGGCATCAAAAGACAAAAAATTGGCCCATGCTGTTCAGCAGCTATTGTCTTGTAGTCATTTACGCGATCAGCACTTCAAGGTAGAGGATCTTTCATTTGTATGCAAAACTAACAACGATTTTGTATAATACATGAAACACTGTTTATGGTTCTCTCATTCCCTCAAGTATCCTCCATCACTGCTGCTGCGACTGGCATATTGATGTTACTATTTTCTGTTCCTGTGATGAGGTTCTAAGTTTAATATTGCGATCACATATTGCAAAATTGGCCAGCTCTCTGCTAATAACTTTGTGTTCCTCAGATCATTGACTTTAGGTCTGCATAATGTCGTTTTCATTGCGTTGATCATATTGGTGTCGAGAGTTAGGTAACTATTGATGTTCTATGCTCAGTTGTAACCTTGTAACCTCAGGGATGTACGGTTGAATGCAGGTGCAGTCAAATGTACTTGCGATTGCTGCTGGATTGGTTGAAGGCATGATCTGGTATATTCCATGGCGCTCTTGTAGCACAAGTTGTTCTGAGATTACGATGCTAGCAAAAAGGTATAATCCTGTTGCCCTCGTGCCCACATAGCTTGAAGATTTGAGCTGCCTTCATTTTAATCGTTTCTTTCTCTTGGCTAGATGTTTGTAAGCTCATTTGTATTAATAAATAACCGTGTTATCTAACAAATCTTTGCTACATATCCTTAGATGGTGGAAAGCCGCAACAATTACTGGTCTATCTGGAACTGGGGACATCATGCTTACATGTTTTGTAAATCTTTCAAGAAATAAAAGAGTTGGAGTTCGTCTTGGATCAGGGGAGAACTTGAAGATATACTCAGTTCCATGAATCAGGTTCTTGTGAAGTTTTAAACTGGCTGTTGACGCTTAAAATCTGGCTATTAATATGATTAGTACTGCTGTAGGTAGCTGAAGGTGTGTCAACTGCTGGAGCTGTGATTGCACTGGCCCAAAAATATAATGTTAAAATGCCGGTCCTGACAGCAGTTGCTCGGATCATGGACAGTGAGCTAACCCCAAAGAAGGCTGTTCTTGAATTAATGAGCCTCCCTCAGGTCATTCATCCTTAATCTTTGATAAACAAGGAACCATTGTTGACTAGCATATGCATGTCTTTTCCATGTCTATAATTCCGGTATAAACCTATCATTAATTGTTAAGTGGTAACTTGTCACTTGTAGGTTGAAGAAGTTTGAAAAACTACTGTTTTGTCCCGGAAGTGGAATTATTTTCCCTGGGGATGGAGCTCTACCACCATTAAGAACTTGATTGTCAGCTGCTGAGCTGCATTTCATCATTCCAAGAAAAAACAGGTGCTGATATCTATATAGGTCGAATTTTCTCTCTCTTTAAATTGTCCCCCTTTATTATGCATTAGGAATTTGAAGTATCTCCTCCAAAAATATTATTAGATCTATTTTGGGGGATTTTGCGAACGAAATAACTATTAAGATATACAATATTTAGCCTTGAGCTTATTCTTTTTGCCGTCCAAGGACTTGTATTGTACCTAATATTCTTTGGTAAATAAGATGGGATGGAATTTTATCGTGTTCTGTAGTTTTAGATCAGTGAGAGGTACTTGGCTTGCATGATGCATCCAAAGGGTTTCTTTTTTTGAACATGGTTTCTCTTTTTGGACAAATGTTTGAACCACTGCCGGGTTAACGCCATAAATAACAGTCATACTGCAAATTCAGCTCTCTTCCGCATTGTTCATCTGTAATTTTTGTGTATAGCTGGCGGATGATGCTAGACTATTTTACTTTATTTTCCAGATTGTGACTTGGTGACCCATGTATTGGTTGCTGCTCCATTCTGTTTATGTCAATATTTAATGAACTTGATCTGTCAATTCTGCAGAACCATCTTGCATAAAACATTCTTGTACTCAATGAAGCACACCTGGTACCCATGCATATACTATTGTCTTAGCCTTTATTATCGGACTTGAGGTGAGTATCGAATATGAGTATGTATCTGGTACGGAATATGCTCTTTCTTTTGAAAGGTTTATATATATATATTTGGAGGATCATAGTGAAACTTATATCCCTGGTAACAAGTCATCCTAATATTCTGTGGGCCAATAAAGTGCTCAAGAAAGATGGAGCAGAGAGCAAGAGTCAGAGTCATCTCTGAATTGTTCTAAGTTGAAGAATATGAGAGGTTACAGAGAGTTCAAGTACTTTACTGTTAAATTCCACATCTGTATGAATTTAAACATTTAAGCAAAATCATAGTATAACTGGTGTTACGTTTTAGTTAATTTGTACTTAATATAAATACATATACCATATTGTTAATTATGGTAACATAGAGTGAAAAAGATTTACATGAAATATATTATAAAGAATCAAATGAGCATTGTTGTGAAGCCCTATATTTAAAATTTACTATTTTAAAGAGGCAAACCCTTTGAAGAAGGTTCATTATGCAAATTTCAATTGAAGATGGCATTTAATTGAGATAGTGACACGAATTATTGGATTAAGACAAAAATATCTTTTACATAATTGTATTATTTTAAAAGGTTTTTATTATTTATATATTTTATGCATTCGTCTTGCCTCATTTCTTATTTATATTAATTTTTTTATAAAATTGGTTACATAAATATTTTTTTCATCATCATGGAGTGTTTATTAAATGCCGTCATCAAACTTTAATTGAATTTACATCAAGTCAATTTATTTTAGGACTGTGTGACTTTATTTATTAATATCTTGAGGACAAAACTCAAATTATAAAAAGGATGAAACCAATTAAGTTATATTGAGGGTGAGATTGCAATTTTTCTCTTCAGTCTTCAAAAACCTGAAACGACACTTTTCTTTTTCTTTTCGTTGCTAAGTGGTCATTATGATGGTTTAAACCCTAGTGGAAAAAGAGGAAGAAAACGTATAAGAAAAAGAAAGTATAAACAGAAGCACCAAAAAAATCATAACCCCAGCCTGCAGCTGTCAGAAAGATGAAGAAAACCCAAAAAACAAACAAGAGAAAGAATCAAACCAAACCCGAACAAGAATCGGAGATATTTGCTTCGTGTTCATTCTCCCAGTCTTGCCTCCATCACTCTGTCTGAACAACTACAAGTTGGCTTCTGTTTTGTTTTGTAGAATGTTACTGAGACTGTCCTAGTAATTATATGTAACCTTTGATTCTCATGTACTTAATTTGTTCTTCTTAACAGAAAGGTTGGGTTTTGAGCTCCAACTCTGTCCAAGCTCAGCTATTCCTGTTTACTCTCTGGTCGTCATGTGTATCCTTTCCTTTCGTATTTTTCTGCTGTTTTCTTAGCATTTTTAATGCAATTTTAATCCTGCTGGCATTTTTAGGCAGTTCTCTCTCTCTCTCTCTCTCTCTCTCATTGTTGGGTTGTTTTTTTTATCAACTTTGGTGCATTTATTTTCTTTGTCATAATTGGACTTGTTTTGGTGCAAGTTTTCTTGTCTCCTAGATTGGGTTTTATTTTAGCCATTTTTAATAAGTTATATTTTGCTCAATTGTTTTGTTTGCATCCAGAGAGTTTTTTTTCGTAATTGGATTGTTTTTATGCCAGGTTTCTAGTTTTGTTAAGTGGTTTTGAGATCCTTGATTGGAGAATGTACTAGACTTTTAATGCAGAAACGGGGTCTGGCAAACAATGCATATTTGGCTCCAATCATTCATTATTGCAGGTTACCAATCCCCGAATTGAGCGTTCTCACGGTACTTTGTATGTTTTTATGCTTTTAATGGGATGTGTATCTGTGTTATCGTTTTTGTAAGTCCAGATGTTATTTTTTTTCCATTGTCATGCGAAATTAATCTTGGAGGGTGTAATGGGAATGGTCCTATATATGTTTAAGAATGAATAGGTTGAATATTTCTATTCTTTTTGTTTAAGCATGAATAAATTAAAATTGATATGTTTTATGATACGTTGTCCTTGTACCAACGCGTGAGTTATGTTTGCAGTGTATGAGATTCTGCAGAAGTTGTTGCATCGTTTCATTGGTGTTCCTGGTTATGTAATGGGTGGTGAAAACAGGAATAAGAGAAAGCCAGCGCGAAGGTGATTTTGCGATGTTTCATATGATCGTTCAGCCTTTCTATTTATTTTCATATTGATTCTTTCTCTTAAATTAGGTTTATGATGTTCATATGATTCCTCAGCATTTCTATTCTTATGAACACTGGACCGTTGGATCACTTAAAAAAATCATCTTTTGGCACACTTGCATGATTCTTGATGAGCGACGTCGTATACATATATCTAGGTTTATATGAGTATTTATTTCTATTACTTATAATTTCACCTGACTCTATTGACGAATCTGGTTAGGATTTGAAAAGATATTGAAGAGATATTGGATCTTTTGGGTTCTAGGGCAAACGAATCTGTTGAAAAGGGAAATTCTCTGAATTTCAAGACAAAATTTGCTATTATCAGCTACATTAAATGAAAAAGTAAACCATCTTAGTAAAATTAGTTTAGAAATCCTGTAATGATTGGTCTTGATAACATGAAGATGCAACCAGATTCATCAGTAACCAACTGGATCTCTGGGATCCGATGTGATGAGGACTTGATTACTCAATCAAGTCTGTAAATTCTTCAGTGGGGATTATAGGCTTCCAGCTCAATTGGTTCAGAGATTGTTAAGGTATGCATATTCTGAATACTCTCTCATTCATTTGTTAACCTTCCGGGCTTGATCTATATGACTTGATGAATACTTACACCAGTGCCTGTGGTTCACGGCTTGCTGTACTTCTTTCCATTCTAAAACATCTTTTCGAGAGAGAAGCTTCCCAAAAGGCAAGGCAATAGCATAATCTTATTATCTCTGTTGTTAGCTAGAACATTCTTTAAGATGTCTTTATTGCTTCAAATTGGAAGTAGATGTCAGTTTCATGCATAAATTGTGTCAATTTTATTTATTTATTTATTCCTAGTTGTTGTTATAATTTTGGAGCCTGAAGTCTTCACCTTCATGGCCTGTAACGATTCCTTGTTTATGCATCTGGTATTTCTTTTGCTTTTCGTTTATTGTATTATTAAATGTGGAACTTGCATCATCGGATTCTTTATTTATTTTCCAGATAATGCATAGAGAGTGAACTTTTGTGGTTTACTTGTTCAAGATAAGTATCAGTTCATCCTCTGTTGTCTCTCTTGGTTCCTGAAAGTTACTTTATAATACTATTTCCTATCTATCTTGTTTGATTCTTGATGATCATTTACAGTTGTGTATTCTTTACATGTGATGCAGTGGATTTTCTACATGCTGTGAGTGAGTTCCAGTGGTCACCCTACTCGCAATTTGAAGAAGAACTTAAGCAGATGTTTCTGAAATGCAAAACTTTTAGGTTACATGGGAATATGAAGCAGGAAGATAGAAGAACCACCTTCAGTGCCTTCAAAACAGAAAAATCGGCACTTCTTGTCTCTACAATGTTGCTGCTAGGGCTTAGATTTTCCAAAAGTTAGATGTATCATACAGTATGATTCTCCAGGGGAGGCCTCTGAATATGTGCATAGGTATTTAGAGGCTATTTTCTTGGAAATATCCATCTAGTCTGCTTGTTTGCAACATTATTTACTCGGCAAGTTTTTGGTTTATTTTGATTAATTTTGACAGCTATCTTATTTTTGCCATGTAATTGCCCATCCACAAATCTTTACTTACTGTTTGAACAGCTTCTAAGTCCTCATTTATGGCCATTTCTTCAGAATTAGAGTATCATCAGAAATTCTCACCATGGATGCTTCTTGTTGAACAGATTTCTAACTGCTTATATGTGAATTCTCTTTCCGATTAGTTTAACTATGAGAGCGATTTCTCTATATTTTTTAGTTAACAGTCTACTTTGTATTCTAATGGGTGGTTTAACTCTATGTAATTGAGTACTGTACAACTACCTTTTTAAGCATATATAGATCTAGTGGACAGATGTCCTGGTCATATGTTCAAATTCTTGTGGAACTAATATATAAGGTCAATCAGAGCTTGACTGGGCTTTTAATCTTTGATGCAGAGTAGGTAGGACGGCTCGACTGGGTGAAGAGGAGATCCTTACTATTTCTACAACCAATAGAAGTGGATTACTTGCAAGATCTAGAGAAACATGGTGTGTCATTGACAGAGTATCCACTCCTCAAAATAATAGATTCTTTCCCATTGCACAGTCAAATGCATCGTGTCAAGAAGTTTGTTTCTTTAGAATCACATCCATGGTTGTATCTCTTCAGAGGGAGCTTGAATCATACATCTCAGCTGAGGTATGATTTATGCATGTGGATCTTATTTACCCCTTATATTTTCTTATTTTTCTGTTCCTTTTTCTCCGCGGTTGCTTCTCTAGAGTTCATCTTCCTCGCTTTGTATTTGTTTGATTTTGGAAAATGGTTGTTATATTTGTACTTGTCTCTTTGTGTCCATTTTGGCTTCCTGTGCATATAAAATCTTTTGATCTTTCTCGCTTTCCATCTTAAACTATGTTAAAGTTGTCTTTTGTTTATACACACTTATATGTATATTTATAGGAAGAAGGAATTGGAGTTATCTTTTACTGATTTGTTACTTTGCACACTATATGAACATACTGCAGTTGTTCGCAAACAACAGTATGCAGTCAACACTGTAGTTCTCTGAAAAAAGATGCATGTTTTGTTCATTGGGTTTGAATATATGCTTTGAATGAAAATGCTTTGAAGTTGATCCTGGTTCAGAAATAACTTCTGATTCAACATGTAAAGCTGGTATTATGATGCTAAGCTTTAAGAGAAAATGACTTGAAAATGTGATGTGGGGATATGCTCACCATTGCTCCACTGAACTATCATGCTAGAGTAGGCTCTCCAAGCAGGTGATTATAGCATTCTGTTTTATTCATCTGGATAAGTTTAGCTAGTTTGCACAAATAATGAATGATTTGAAATAGTTTTCTGCTTGAATTGGTTTGATTTGAAATGAAGTTCTGTAAATGATTTTAGCTTTTTATGTGCTTCAAAATAATGCTTTTTCCCGGTTATCATTTTTGCAGCCAAAGATTAAGAAACAAGCGAAGGATGCATTTTGCTCTTGGGTCCGTGCATACACAGCACATCGCGGAGACCTGAAACAAATTTTCATGGTGAAGAAGCTTCATTTAGGGCATGTTGCAAAAAGTTTTGCATTAAGAGAGCAGCCATCATTGGTAGGAAAGGCATTCCAAAACCAATCGAAAAAGAGGAAGAGGGATCTGAAGCAGAAGCAGAAAGGTCTATTTAAGAAGAGGAAAGTTGCCAGTAAAACATGAATTTTGAATCAGGTGCTAAGGTAGTAAGTTTTAGTAACCAAACAAATGGTCGAATTATACAATACAAAACTAGTAATCACAGCATGTTTATTTGTGCCTCTCATCTTCACAATTTGTATGGAACTGATGAATGAAATGCTTGTATTATTATTCTTTTTAACTCTCATGTAATCCCTTTATAAATCATCATTTATATTTCTTATTCAAAGTAATAGAATGATAATTTACAAGGTAGTTTTATCAGGAAATTCCGTCCATTGTTGGTTATGGTGAACGTGCATCAACTTATCTTCACTTCAAACTCTTGTATGGAACTGATGAATGAAATGCTTGTATTATTATTCTTTTTAACTCTCATGTAATCCCTTTATAAATCATCATTTATATTTCTTATTCAAAGTAATAGAATGATAATTTACAAGGTAGTTTTATCAGGAAATTCCGTCCATTGTTGTTATGGTGAACGTGCATCAACTTATCTTCACTTCAAACTCTTGGTTTTTGTTAGGTTTGTAAGTGAACAATCACCTGGAATAGTTTGGTTTTATTAATTAATTAATTTATGTTTGTTTATCAAGTTAAATAAATAATATGCTAAAAATGAATTATGCGTTAAATGATCTGTTTTCCGCCTGTTGCAAACAAACATAAAATATCGTATGTTTGCTTAAAACTCAGAATCCTAACATCTGCAATAATTCCTTCTATCTCAAGTAATAGTTGACTTTGTGTAAAAAATTGAGAAAATGACAGGGACCATAAGGGAAAGGGTGAATCATATTAGATGCAGAAAGGGGGCAACACAAATTCTGTTGGGACACAGGAAGAAAATGTGTCACTATTCTCTTTTATCCTCCTCGACCTCTTCACCGAGCCTGAATAAATCAGCATTTGATGCCCTCCTCTCCTTCCTTTCCAGCTGCTTGTTTGCCGATTCTCCGGCCAATAGAACACTACTGCTAGTGAGTGAGATACCCTCCTCTTCAAGCTCATCCCCTGTTTCCTCACTATAGGCATATCTGAACAAACACATAACAAATGAACTCTTATGATGAAGCGCGGTTAGAAAGGAACATAAACAACATATGCTGCAACAAATTGTTCTGAACCACATAAATACTCATATTCAATAATGTGCTTATTTTCTGGTATGATAATATATGTACTGAGTGTATTTAAAAAGCCAATCTAACAAGCAGCATAGTCAAGCCACAAGTGAAAGTGTAATGAAACCTAACCTTGTAGAGTACTATGATGGTGATACTCTAGATGCAAAGAGTGTCCAAAGGATTTCTAAAAGATCACTAACGTTTCTAAGTAAAGCTGACTAGCTCGATTTAGTCCCAGATTCCATGTAATTTGCCTAATAAAGCACACCTGCATAGATGCTCATGAACGAAAACAAACTGCTCACGCTTAATAAAGCAATTAAACAAACCTGAGAGTGGTTCAAGCTTCACAACTCTAAAGTGAATACCTCATTTTTTTTTCCAGACTTGTAATATCTCACTGAAAGCTAATTCTTTTAACAGATCTCTAGCTCATTTGTCCTTTCGAGGAATACATGAAAACAATTCTTATTACCAAACAAGTCCATATAAATCTCTAATTTCCAGCAAAAACATCGTCTAACTGAAGTTCAGCAAGTAGCAGTCTACCTAATAAAGAAATTGCAAGTTTCGACTTCCAGGGATTACCGTGTCGGATTATTTGACGGAGCCCAAAGACTGCATATCACCACCAAAAGTACAAATGCAAGAAGATTCCAGAAAGCTGGGATTATCCAAGCTCTTTGCCACAACTCACTTAATGGGTCAGCTGCATTAAAGTACAACTGAACAAGAAAGCTTGATTAGATGAACTCCTACAACCCATATTTAGGAAATAATCTCATATTTATTTAAATGTTCGGAGCATGTACAATGATACAGATGACGGGTAAAAGGAGCTGGAAATGGAGAATTTCAGATCCATATAATCTAAGAGTAACTAGCTTTCTTAAAAACATGGACTTGAGAGTTGAGATGGAGGTGGGGAGAGAGGGAGGATAAAAGACAACACAATGAAGCAAACTTGTATATGATGAAAGAGAAGTGTATCAAACCACCTCGTAACCAACCCAAGCAATGGAGAGCAGAACTGATATTGCTAGTGAATTGGTAAACTTCCGGTAGAGTGCAAACTTGGCCATGCTCCTTCTAATCTGTGCCACAAGAGGAGTAAACCCTTTAAATTTTAAATCAATCAAATGGAAAGAAAATGTACTTAGTTTAGAAATGAAAGATAAAAAATCTTCTCTGTCTGCTAAAGCGAAGTTGCGAGCTATTTTCACTATTGCTCAAAACAAGCAAAATAGAAATCTGCAAGCATCAACATGCAGAAAGGATTCACTTATTGTACTTTCACCAAACAAGGCTACAATATATTATGAGCAAGACTGATTTGTCTAATTATGGGGAGCGACATCAAATGGAATGGAAAACTGATTCTTGTGGAGCGTGATTTATGTTACATGAATATCATTGCACAAACGAGATTTAAATGTAATGCAAGAGGAAGATATAACATCTGCTAAGATCGAGTGTATTACAAAAAGAAAAAGGATACATATTAAGGGACAATTCAAGCTATTCTTTATGGTTGTAATATGAAAAGATAAGCTTGGCACTACCTGAAGCTTCTCTAGAGTTTGGGACAATGCCGAAAAGATCCAGATTATGAAGCAAGCATCCAACAGAGAAACAGGTAGAACCAGAAACAGCCTCGCTTTTCCAGTTAAGTCATCAATATTCCCCAGATTTTCAACCAGCCCGAGTGCTTCTGAAAAGACAAAGTACGTCAGGCCAAGAAGGAGAACTTTGAAGATTACACCTCCAAGGGTTGGCCGCACAACACCATAGCCCATTGATACCACTAAAAGGAGTAGACGGGAGACTGTCTTTTTAACAGCAGTGAAGGTAACTGCCCAAAGTGTGATTCCCATTGGTCTGTTTCCGGTTGCATTAAAATTTGCATATTCGAAGTACCATAGAGCCATTTCACACATTCCCAGACCTATCACTGCTGTAATGTGGTACTGCAGTTGTATTATATCTTTCCAGTATTGGACAGACCACAGAAACCAGACAAGACCTAGACCAAGATATGCCAGAGACATTAACCCAAAATATGTCATTAGTGGTGCCATCTTTCCTGGAAGATAACCTTCAGGATTTCTCCAGACAGTTCTTCCACTGATCGTCGTGCCCATGAGTTCTGGATCGCAAAACATGAAATACAAATAGTACATTCCAGTATGATTGATCTCAACTGTTTGTAGCACCATAGTAGTCTCTTCCGTTTTTCCTTCAAAGAAGGTTTGTATTCGTTGCGGATTATAAGGGTAATTTGGATCTTGGTGGATGATAACCTCCCCTACATTGCAGGATCCTTCCTTAGAAAGATCCGGAGTGCAACATATTGCGGCAGAATGCAAATACGAACCTCCAATTTTCTCTCTGTCTTTTACCTCAACTATTATAGCCTCAACCAATCCAGTTTTTTGCTGCATCTCATTCTTTTTTTCAGCAGACTCTTTCGGTCTTCGAAAGGTGATTGACTCAAACCTGAAAGCGATAATGGCATCAGAGGTACAAGAGAAGTTCCAGAATTATTCAATTTGAATGGAAGAAATAAAACATCTGTGCCATGACTAGAATGAAATGATGTAATGCCTAAAATATCCGAATTCACCAACATAGTGCCCTAAATATATGATAGATGGTCTCATTATCACGAAATAAGTAATTACTGCAGAAATCTCCTTAACAACAGAAGATTTGCTTGCCAAATGAATTAGCACCTAGCTAAAAGTCTGTAGGATCAAGTATAACAATGTCCTACATTCATAGGAGACGAAAATTTATCCGGATTGTTCAATAATGCCTTCATTAATCTAAATTGCAACATTGATGCATATGACATGCCAAACCAAATAAATTGACTAAATAACAGATTTTCCAGCTGCATGATATTAGTGGCAATAAATCATGGGATGGTTTTCACAATATAACATTCTTACATCCATTCATTCAATAAAACATGACAGAATGTTAGGATCGTCCCGATTAAGCAACGAACAAGTAAAAATAGTAGAAGAAATTGAGAAGATGAACACACAAATTTAACGTGGAAAAACCCCTCAAAAGAGGATAAAAAACCACGGGCAAAGATAATTTTACTATAATGGCAAAAGAATGAAGAGTACAAAAGATGGAGATAAAAACTAAACCCCGAAAACCCGAAAAACAAAGAACCCTCAAACGTAAACACAAAATTCTCTGAATGTGTTATGAGTTCTAATCTAATGGGTGTCTCTCAATTCTAAGATTGTAAAGGAGCCTATTTATAGGCTAAATTAGTAAGTCAAATAAACTATACTAATAAATGCTAAATATATTATACTAATAAATACTAAATCTTCTAGAAAGAAAATATATTTTTGTTTAACTTGACTTGCAAGCAATCTCTTAGAATTTGGGTCACACAATCCTAACACAGAACATAAGTAAATTTGTTTGCTCCTGACACAATCTCAACAGAAAACAAAATGAAGCCAACATTGGTCCCCTAAAAACATCCACAATCTTCAAATACAACATGGACAAAATCATGAGATAAACAAATGCTAAAATGCTCATTACAAAAACATGCAACTTGTTTAATTTTTCTAATGCGAACAGTGCAGATAAGCTACCACTTTGTTAGCTTACAATTATCCCAGCATATAATTGATGGTAATTTATATCCATTAAAAAAGAGCCTAAAAATGAAACGAGCAATGAAACCAACCCCCCAAAAGGAAAATCCCCAAAAAATTGATAACATTATTAACACTGTTCAAATTAGATTAAAAAGGGCATTAATTAAGCTGATAACCATCATTGAAACAAAAAATTATCCAATAATGCAACATTAAAAGGAAAAGCTGAAACTAGGAAAAGAGAAATAGAACAAGAAAAGGGGAAAAAAAAAACACAATGATGACCTGATAAAAGACTTGCCATTGAGATGATTTTCCTCAGGAGAAGGCTTTTTGTCAGGATCAACGTGAAGCTTTGAAGCATAAAGGCCTTCACTTCCACCATGGAAGAAGAAAGAATTAGAACGGCGAAAAAAGCTTTGGTTTTGATATTCATGGATGGAAGCACCCACTTGGTTTATGGCAAAGCAGCTGAAATATATTAATACTACAAATGTGAGTTTCTGAAAATACCCATTTCCAATCAGATCATAAGATAAACAAATGAATTCTCTGTTGTTGCCCATCATCTCTCTCTCTCTCTCTTTCTCTCACTCTCTTTTTCTCTGTTCTCACTTCTGTTCTGTCCTTTTTCGCCTATTGGTTTGTCTGTGTTCTGTTTTAATTTTAATTTTTATGATTGTAGAAATACAATCTTATTTTTATAATGTTTGACGAAATATGTTTAGATTGAGTGATTGACTCCATTTTTTTTTATTTGTAGCACATGTTATTTCACCTTCGGCTTTCAAAAATTTTTTGGAAGAGGTGAGAAATAGACATGTACAGGAGTCCAGTTCCGATCTAAAGATCTGCTTAAAAAGCGAAGAGTTTGGGTAAATCTATAAGTTTGGAAAATGAGTTTAGGTGAAAAATTAAAAGACCTGTTAAAAAAAGGATTAAGTTTTAAGTAAAACTTTTTTGCCTCGGGTCCAGCCTGATCTAAATTTACAAAAAAAAATTTATTGTTTTCTCACCGTGTTGCTGTCATTCCATTATTATATTGTTATTGTTTGGATATTATATAAATTTTATTTTACTGTTAATTTTATTATTATTTTATAGGTATTTACTTGTTAAGTTATACTTATATTAGTGCTATTTAAATATAAAGATTTTTATTTATTTATTTTCAATTTGTTGAGAAAGATTAATTTGAATGTTTTTAATGTTTTTGATGTATTATATATATTTTTAAAAGTTTTATATAAAAAAATTAATACGGGCAGGCTGGACTTGACCAAACTTGGGTTTTAACATTTTTATCTAGGTCAAGCTTAGGCATTTTTTAGGCCCATTTTTCGGGTCGGGCCCGGGCCTATCAAACACGCCAAAAATTTTGCAAAGGCTCAGCCCGAACCTGACTCTACCCATGGACAGGTCTAGTGAGAAATATAGAAAGTTGCTTAATTTTTTGAAGATAAATCTCAAAATTATATATAAACTTTGATTTAATGTATAATATGATATATGAATTTTGATTTGGTATAATTATACAGATGATAATTTTATTGTAGTTTAAATGTGTATATGAAATTTTAATTTTGATTCAATCATATAAATTAAAAAAAAAATCAATTTATTTTTATATTGGATAAATATAATTATTTGTGTACGTAATATATAAAAATAAAATGATCTTATATCAATAATTGCGTTAATAATTTGTGAGAATTGAATCAAATCAAAATTTCATGTATAAAATTACACATTAGACCAAAGTTCATGTGTAGTTTTGAGATTTATCCCTTGGACTAAAGTATTCTATGGCTATAATAAAGTTTGGATTTAAATATCACTTATTCAAGTTATTGAATTTATCATATAGCTTAAGTGGGAGAATGATGGAAACTGATGTCACGTGTCTAAGTTATTGATTAAGGGTAGGTTTAGATGGGTGGTGAGGTGTGGTGCGTTTAGCTTACTTTTTGTTTCATGGTACAGTATCGTTACAGTATCTAATCTCACCGCCACCGCTGTTTTTTATATTAATTACAGGTAAACGCACTGCCCATCCAAACCCACCCTAAGATAAAATCTCATTATGGTAGGAGTTTAACTCTAATAAGAATTCTAGTATAAGTCACTAGTTTATTTTATAAATTGTTTGTGAATCATCAAAGCTAATTAACCTTCTTTCAAGAAAATAGGCTAGAAGACAAATATTATATTGTGGGAGTGATATATGTTTCTTTTGGAGTGAATTTATTTCTTGATGAACCGGAGGCAGGCTTAAAGTAATGTTTTGTGTTCGATGAATTCTATCACCTTTACCATTGGGTCCTCCTATCTTGATACTTCCTAGATGATTGCCTCTTGAATGTGCCCCTTGGCTCCAAGCCCTTGTATATTTAGAGAAGCCTTTGACAATCAAAAGACATGCTAGGGAGTAGCACACGGTTGAGATATGGACATGATTATTCTGTTAAGGTTTGAGACGATAGATGGATTCCCAATAAAGATGACTCTTGGATATTCCACACGATTTCACTTCGAAGAGATGTAACTGTTTCTGATCTCAACAACCCAAAGCAACATAAATGGGAGGAAAGGTCTTGTTAGGAAATCTTTGTCCCTTATCAGGGTGACTTGATATTCGAGATTCACCTATACAAACCAGGCACACAGGACAAACTAATATGGCATCATGCGAAGAATGTCAGGTATGTGTTAGGGTAATCAACTCTCTCTCAAAATGGGAGACGGACGACCGCCACGGCAAATTTGGAAGACCCTTTGGTCTTTGAATGTACCTTGTAGAGTTTGATTGTCTTGTGGGCAATGCTGCCAGGAAAGAAATCTGGATGCGGGACATTGGGAGCAATGCTCGCGCTTAGGAACCGCTCCCTGTCAAAGGAAATGCTCGAGCTTAGTGGTCTCTCTCAGCAAATCACTCTCTCAAGTACTACCTCAATGGTGGATTGGTTGGAAAAGGCGATAAGGATACTCAAGAAGGATAACTTAGAGAGCTTGGTTATGGTGCTTTGAGTTGCTTGGAATGCTTGAAATGCCATTGTTATTAATCCCAAGATTGAAATGACACGGAACATTGTAATATGACCTTTAGCATACAAGGAGGAGTTCCAAAGGGTGCAAACCAAAGCCTCACCCTATTTGCAACCGGGCATTACACATTGGAAAGGCCTATGTGCTAATTTATTGAAAGTGAACTTTGACGCCTCTTTCGACGAAGGTGATTAGAAGGGCAGTATTGGAGTGGTTGTTAGGGACCACAATGGCTTTGTTAATGAGGAGCATGGCTTGTAGAACCAACGAGGTCCATGATGGCTCTATGGTTGAAGCTTTAGTAGCAATGGCAGCCCTTGATGGGGTTCAAGTGCATCATTTTGGAAGCCGATGCTTTGCATGTGATTAAGGCTTTGAATGGGACGGACGAGGACCTCTATCATTCATTGGCCATATATATATGCATTTTGAGTGTAGAGGATTAATGCGAAATCTCACAGCTTCCAGGCCACTCATATCATATTAGAAGGAAAGGGAACCAAGTTGCTTATGAACTCGCCAAACATGGGATACCAAGTCTATCAATCAATTTGATGAATGTTACAATCGACATCAACATGTTTAATTTATATTAAAGTTAGTGTCTTTTTAATGGGCTTTAACTAACAGGCTTTAAACACGAAATTTGGATTGAGCTCTTTAAAGTTTCTTTTTTAAATCATTTTTAGAGGAAAAAATAATATCAATGCCCCAATCCCAAATCAACTTCAAAGAAAAATGTTCTCAACCAAAAAGCACACTTGAATGTAATGTTGGAATTGACGAATTTAGGATTATATAAAACACAATTTTCTAAATTTTCTTTATTATATAATTTTTAACAAGTTTAGTTTTTTTAAATATTTTTAGTTCCAATTTTTATAGAATTATGATAAATTATAAAAATTCTTTGATGGTATTGTAATTTATATATTAATAAGTAAATATATGCTGTTGAAATAAATTTATAAATCATAATTATAATTTTTATTGTTTCACATCAAGAAAAACATATATTTTTATTTATAATTAATCAAAATAATAGAAACAAAAGGTAAATTGGTCGAAGATTAAATATTACACTCGTAATCTAAGATAACTTAAAAGGATGATTAATATTAAAATCACACCCTATATTCCGACATTTTAACACTATTTGGGAGTATGAGATTATAGGGCGATCAAAAATTCAGAAACCAAACAATTAATCTTATTTTGAAATGTAAAATTAATTACATTCAACGAACCAAATTTCAAAAACGAAATGAGAAATCTTATTAAATGCAAATAGATATTAAAGTTATGTAATTCCATATCCTTTAAATCTTGAGTTTATATTCAACTTGACTCTTTCCTTTATTGCAAATTGATTTTAATGGGACGATTAATTAGATATCAAAATCCAAACTTTCTTCCTAGATCCCCATTTAATGGTTATAAGTTTGTCATTTGGTACCGGTAGTTTTGCCTACACGAGATGGAAGTATGTTATAGTGATATTATCCCATTTTAACTTTGTTAATATTTAAGGGTAAACTATATTGAAGGTCATCTTAAAATAGTGTCGTTCTTATTTTGGTCACTCTAAATTGTTTTTTTTTGTCAATTTAGCCACCGCCATTAGAAAAATTGACCGAAATGGTCACTTAGTTGTTAAACCCTTAACGAATTGTCGATTGGATATGCAAAAAAGGAAAAATTGTTCTTTTAATCTCATTAAAAATTACAAAAATTTTAAGTTAATCCCTTAAATTCTTATAAGAAAAACCGAAATAAAACTCAATATTTACATATAAGTCCCTTCTTCTTTACGCTGTTTATCCTCCTTCAAGCCCCAAAAACAACCACTAGGTCCTCGACGGCATAATTGACCATTTCGGGTCTCAAAAGTGATAAGAAGCACATTGATTCACTTATTAAAGCTAATAACAGAAATTAAGTAAAAACATAACAAAAACACTTAAATTGCTCGAAAACAAGCTCGTTAAGTGTAATAGGAAACCTAATTTGACATATCAAATTACGGTAGGCCACAGGGTTTGGTATACTTTAGTGGGATTTCATAAGAGATTAATGAAGGTTGTTTTCGGGGCTTGAAGGAGGATAAAGAACGCAAAGAAGAAGAAAGGACTTGGATGTAAATATTGGGTTTTAATATGGGTTTTTTTATAGGGATTTAAGGCGTTAACTTAAAAATTTTGTAATATTTAAAGGGACTAAAAGAATAATTTTTCCTTTTTGCAGGTCCAATCAACAATCCGTTAAGGGTTTAATAGTTGTGTGACCATTTTGATCAAATTTTCTAACGACGATGACTAAATTGATAAAAAATTAAAGTGATTAAAATAGGAATGACATTATTTTAGGGTGATCGTTGGTGTAGTTTACCCATATTTTAATGTATGATTGATTAAAAGAAAAATATTTAGTACATTGATATTGGATTCTACAACCATAGCCTAAAAATTGACTAGATTATGACACATATTTGATGCAAGTGAAAATTTTTTTTATAAAAAAATTTATATTAAAATCAATTAAGGCTTTGGTTGAAAGAATTAAGTTGAAAGTTTAAATTAATGTGTAGTTCAAATCTCATTATAATATTATTTTATTAAGAAAGTAAGAAAAGATAAAAAACACTATTGTATTAATATTCGTTGTTTTGTACATGAAAGGGTATGTCAATAATTTTTCAATTGAATTAGTGTCCAGTTAATTTGTGACCGTAATTCAACCAGAGTCTTAATATAAATTAGAGACACCTGGTAGCATTTAAACACTTCTTGTAGAGACAATAACAAATATTAACCCTTAATTAAAATATTAATATAACATAAAAAATTACGATTTAATTTCGATTCTAATTAAGATATTATATTGCAGGTAGAAGGACAACTATTTCCTCCTAATTGTGTTGTTTTATTCAAGTTGGATTTGTCAACATTACAAATTTATTTAAGTTATATTATTAACATCCCCTTTTCCACAATGGGACAGAGAGCTTATTTTACTAATTAGTGTTGAATTGTGATTAATTATAGATAATTTTAACTTGAGTTTTCATTAATGTTATGGAATCGAATGGATCAAATAATCAATTTTTAGTTCAATCGATTTGATCAATTCGTTTAGTTCAAATAAAATAAATTATTAAAAAAATTATAGAAATTAAAAATACAGAATCTGGTTCAAGTGTTGGTTCAATCGAATTTTAAATCCCATTCAATTGATCCGTACCAATTCACGAGTCAATTAATTTTTTTCCTCTTTCCGAACCGATTCTCGATTCAACCAGTCAGTTCTAACAAACTTGGTTTTGATTAATTGGACATCAATAATAGTTATAATCAGATAAGTAATACATTCAGTGGACGATAGTTTGGTCATTTTAGGTTTAGATGGCTTTGTGTTTGGGTTATTTTGTATTTCAGTTATTTTAGGTCATATCATTTGAGTTTGATGCTTGGGTTTTTTTTTTTATTTATGTAGATCATTATTGGGTTGGATCATTTTAAGTTCTAATCACTCTCCATTTAAAGTTATTTTGAATTTAAATTTGTTATAATAAACGTCGATAATGATAGTAGAATGATCGCAAAACAATAAGAAAAGAAAAAAAAAAGAACACACCAATTTTACGTGGAAACCCTTTCGAGAAAAACCATCGGCGGAGGAGGAGAAATTCACTAATGTTGAAAAACGAATGATACAAGAGAGTTTCAACTAGATTTATTTAATGGTCTAAAACCCTATTCTAATCAAAGTCAAATAGAATAAGAATAGTTCTATATGGATTCAACTTGTGCTGTATGATCCGTACTACCCGGTCGCAACCCCAGTCCAGTTTCGTGCTTAATGGGGATCTGTGGCAGGCTACGACCCTCGACTTTTCGCCCCCACTGATCCCCTTATTTTGTAACTATATTTATTTCTTCAATAAATGATGAGATTCGCGTCACACAATCTCTAACAAAATTGAATTTATAATTATGATTTTTATAATAAAAACAGATTAAGTGACATTTGAGTTTAGATTAAGAAGATGAAATTGGAATCAAACAGCATGGAAATGAGCTTAAACAACGATATCCACAAGGGTACAAAAATAGGCTTTTAGATGACAATAACAATGGTGTGTTATGTCATATCAGTGAAGAATATGTTCTGTCTTTTAACCTTTTTCTTCTTTTTCCTCGCAACGAAGAATCAAAGAATGGTAACGATGCAACAAACAGAATATTAATCAATCAATTGCTTTGTATATTATTATATAAATATTATTTTGAAGTAAAGATTTTAAAGCCTATCTATAACAAGCCAATCTTTGTTTACGATTCCCTGCTGATAGAATCATCCTGTCAACGTACATCAGTACGTGTTATTGAGTTATAATTCGTACACGACATTAGGGATCTTTTTTCCCCCTTCATCAAAGTTTTTAATTGAAATTAAAAACCTATCATTCACATATATTTAACTAAATCAACTATAATCTAGTCATGACCATGGATCGAGTCATCCGTTAAGGCTCGAAAGTGAGAGAGTTTGAGCAAAAATATAAGCTCGAAAAATAGATTTTTTCCCTACTGCTGTTTACCGTTGTTTTGCTATTGTTTTATTATTATATTGCTACTATTTTGTTGTTGTTATTTGAATATTGTACAATTCTTTTATTATTAATTATACTACTATTTTAGAGACATTTACTTGCTAATTTGTAATTATCTTAGTGTTATTTAAGTATAAAGACTTTTTTTAAAAATATTTTTAATTTGTTAGGAAACATTTATTTTAATGTTTTTAGTGTGTATTTGATGTATTATATTTTTTAAATTTGTTTTTATATAAAAAATAATATAATAAAATTTTCATATAGGCAAGCCGAGCTCGAGATTTGGACAAAATTTCAGGCCCATTTTTTGGGTCGAGTCGGAACCAAACATAAAAAACAAACCTAAAATTTTACATAGACTCGAATTCGGTTCGACTCGACCTGTAATCAAATCTATTATATCATCAAATTCTGAAGTAATTCAAATTAATTTAAAGTTTAATTGTTATAATTGATCAAAGTGTTTTATTTTTCAATTCAATTACATGATCTAGAATGTGGAATTATTTGGGGAAGAAACCCACTAATCAAGCACAAAGGACAGGTGTGTGGTGGTAGCTATATATATCTTATTTCCCACTTCAAATTGCCAGCCTGTTTTCCCCTTTCAATTTTGGTCTATCGCATACTTCTACATTCATTCTTGAAGCTTTTCTCTTTTCTCAGAATCTTTTTTATTATTTTAATACTACTTTTTCCTTTCATAAAGAATGTTGTATATTGCGAAAGGATTCTAATTTAATCTCTCTCTTACATGTTATCTCATAAAAATATTTTATAAATTAAACTCTAATTTTTTTTAATATTGAATTTACATAGTTCGACTTTAAAACATACTTCCACGAAAAAAGGTAATAAGAAATTTCACTATAACAAGAAGGTGAAGATTACAAATGTTTTGGCACTCAAAACACAACAGCTTGCACACGAAAAATATCCCAGCTTTCAAATTGGTCACTCATTAGCTAATTCACTCACAAAATTGGTGTGTCTCATTGCTTAGAACTAAGGACTATTTATATTATTTTGCATGACCTTCAAATGAATAGTCATTTTGTATGGGTTATCAATTACTTTTGCAGCCTTCAATGCCAATTGCCAACAAATCTTGACATGTTTTAGATTTGTGGCTTGCTAAATTCTGACATTTTGGTGCACTAGATGGGTGCAATCAATTGTTGACTTTGTCCTGAAAATTTAAACCATTCTTAACAAATCTCTACATCTTCAGGCATTCACCAATCCTCAATACTAACCATGTTCAAACAATGCTTAAATTTGTTTGTAGAGATCACCTTTGTCAACATATCTATACGATTCTCCTCCATAGAAACCTTACTAATTACAATGCCACTTTGTGTAACATGTTCTTGAACAAAAAGATATCTCACGCCAATGTGTTTGGTTCGTTCATGAAACATCTGATTTTTGGTCAAATGGGTGACACATTGACTATTGCAAAATACAAAAGTAGAATCCTATTGTAAATCGAGACTGCTTACAAGACCTTTCACCCACAATGCTTCTTTCACTGCTTTTGTCATTGTCATATATTCCGCATCAGTTGTAGACAAGGCAATGTTAGTACGAAATATAACTTTCCAACTAATGGCTCTTCCAAAAAAGTGAATGCATAGCCTGTTAGAGATATTCTTTTGCCCAAATCTCCAGCATAATCAGAGTCCACGAAACTAGTGATAGTTCTAGAATAGTCGCTTTGATTATACACCAAGCATAAGTCTACAATACTTCCCAAGTATCCATTTCACAACCTGCCAGTGTTTCTAGAACAGTCACTTTGGATTATTTTCTTGGGCTGTGATTTAGGATGAGTTTTTCTTGAATGTCCTCCTCTTGACTTTGATCTCCCTCAAGCAACTAAACCTTCACCTTGATTGTTTCAGTTGCCTTACCGGTGAGTTTCTTTCTTAACTCACTAGAACCTAATGCATTTTTTTACCTTCTCGAGATAAATATCATCATGATCCTACAACATAGTATTAACGAAGTTCTCATATGAGCGAGGTAAAGAATGCAAAAACAATCAATGCTTGATCCTCATTATCAATTTTAATATGGATATTATTTAGATCCATGATAATAGAGTTGAAAGTGTCAAGGTGCTATGAAATAGGTGTACCTTCCTCCACCTTTAGGGTGTAAAGTTGTTGCTTGAGGTAGAGCCAATTCGTCAATGACTTCATCATGTACTTGCTCTCTAACCAGAGCCACAAACCGAATACAATGGTCTCTTCGGCTACCTTTCGTAATACTTTATCGCCTAAACATAGTAGAATAACACTATGTGATTTCTTCAATATATCTTCTTTTTGCACTTCCATGAATGTGTTCGGTAATTTGTCTCTACCAGGCAACGCCTTAAGCAATCCTTGTTGAACTAGCATCACTCGTATCTTGATGCGTGTTAATTGAAACTATTTTTACCAGTGAATTTCTCGACTTTATATTTAGTTTATGATACACTTACAGTCATATCAACATTTTAAGTGATAACATAAGCAACAACAAAAAAATTCACGAGCACAACCACTTTGCAAATACCACAAAAGTAATCGAAACAAAGCTCTGATATCAATTTATTGAGGATGGATTGAACTAAGTATGTCAATATGACCACAAATAAATTTGTAGAGAATTAAATAAAACACTCAACAAGAAATAATGTGCAAAAAGCAATAAATAAAAGGATATAAAAATTGACGTGATTTGACTTTAAAATCTACCTCCATAAGTAGAGATGATAAAAAATTTCACCATAACAAGAACGTAAAGATTACGTAAAACTCAAAACACAACTCAAAAAGCTTACAACTCACACTCGAAAAATACCCAAAAACCATTACACAATTGCTCTCAATTTAAACAATCACTAGCTAATTCACTCTCGTGACTTGAAACTAAAGCTTATTTATTCAAGTTTACATGGTTTTCAAGTCAATACCCATTTAATATTGCATGGAAATTGAAACACCAAATATTTTTGCAACCTTCTGTTCCCACAATTGCCAACAAATCTTGACATGTTTTAGATTTGTCGCTTGTAAAATTTGGACAATTTCAGTGCAATCATTTGTTGACTTTGGTTTGAAAATTCAAGCCATCCTCAGTCAGATATTTTTTAAGATTTTTTATTTATTCATTATAGTTCAATTAGATTTGGTTTTCGATTTTCATATTAATTTTTGCTTTTTAGATTTATTTTGAGAAAATAAATCTTATTTTATGCCTTTTAAATATTATTGAACAAAATTTTAAATTTCTTTTTATAAATATTTATAAAAAACAATATTTTTCAAGTAAATTAGAAAACAATCAACAACTTTTATATGGTATTTTTTCTGGAAAATATTTTTACAATTTTAAATATAAAATATTTATTTTTTATATTATAAAAAATCATAAATAAATATAAATGAAATAAAAATAGAAAGATATTGTAGATGTCGAAATCAATTGAAATTTTACAAATAAAATCACATATTGTAGATGTTAAAATTGAAATCCAATTTTGCATAAATGAATTAAAAAGGCTATATTGCCACTATCTAAAAAGAGTACAAAGCTGTCCCTTAACACCTCTACTAATTATGCATAATTTGGATTGAGATTATTATATCTTCATTTTAATCCAATTTGGATTACAGCTATGACAAAAAGATGCAATATTTATAATATTATATACCATGAATCTTATCTAATAGCCCAGAAAGTAGAATTTATAGATTAAATGCTCTATTGTTTAATATAGGTGTAAAAAAATCCTATAAAAAACAAACAAACAATCGTCTGGATTATCTATTGGTTTAAGTCTAAATTACCCTTACATAATGGAAAATTGTAACCCCAACAATGAACCCAATTGTTTACAAATTACTCACTTACAACAATATTTACTCTGCCATAAAATGTCTAACGCAAGTCTACTAAGATACCAAGTAAATGATATACAATAACTAGCCAAAAGCACTCCCACAAACACACCAACATATGTGACAATGCAGCCTATTTATAAACTTCTTCAAGTCCTCGTCTAGTCAGCCTTTAGATCAAATTTGTCATCAATTTAAAGCTGATTTTATCTCTCAAAATAGCTTGAATATTTATCTCATAACTTCCTTCATATCAAAGTAAAACAACTAGCTTAGTCTCTAAGTAAAATGATAAGGATAAGGATAATGTATGGCATAGTGAAAGCTAATCCTTCCCCCTCTTCCTTTCCCAAATTTGATCAACATCATTAAAGACAGAATAAAACATGGCCTAAGGATCATTTTTGATAGTGTCACACATCATGAAGATCAAAGTAAAAAAATACTCACTTTATACTACACTTGAGTTGTCCTGAAAACATGTCTAGATTGTTGTCCAAAAGTTAGTCTAGACAACTGTTCAAACAATGGATTAAACACAATGACAAAACATGCAATTCAAGGAGCTATCAAACATAAATGCTCACTTTATGCTACACTTGAGTTTTCCTGAAAGCATGTCTAGACTTTGGTCCAAAAGTTAGCCTAGGCAACTGTTCAAACAAGGGATTAAACACAATGACAAATCATGCAGTTCAAGAAGCTATCAAACATGAAGAAAAACTTCATATATGAGACCGTTAATGTCCAGACATATATAATTTTTTATTTACTGAAAATTATTGTATAATTGTTTACTTAAATAAAATACTTTTTCTCAAACAATTATTTATTTATTAACATTGTTATACACACATTGAGTTGGACCCAAATTAATAATGGACAAAACACGTTAGTGAACAAAATATTTAAATATAAATAAACACATATTTATATATAAAATAAAATATAAATAGAATTTTGAGAGCAAAATAAATTCGGTCTGAGAATATCAGGTGGAAAAATTCTTCAAAATTCATAGTCTTTTATAGGCATTTAGTATGGTGGAATTTTGGAAATTTCCACGAATAAAATAAAAATAAATGTTCTTTTATATGTGTATATATATGAGAACCATGTCTAAGGGTAATTGAATGACTAAGCTTGAAATCCTGCCTTGCGCGCGGTGTAGTTCTGGACATTTTGTGTTGCCCACATCGTGCAGGTGTGCCCCAACCCCGACGGGTTTAGAACTACACTGCGCGCAAGGTAAGATTCCAAGCTTAGTTATTTAATCACTCTTTAAGAGGGTTCCCATATATTTACACATCTCACACTTGGTATTTAACCAATGTGGGATCTAAACTTTTACTTTTCCTCAACAAATATTTCCAAGTAGCTTAATTTGAGCATCAACTTCTCATTCATCACTCAACCATTTTGAGCATATGATATACCGTTGTGAAGGTCTCATGGAGTAGAATATGAAACCATAATTTTATGATTCAACTCTCTACCTTACCTATTGAAAATATGCCTCAAAGTTTCCATAAAATACAATTTTTCCAACAATTAATGGTCCTAAATTCAAATAAAAGACCCAAGAAAAGCTCAGAGGAACTTTGATGATGGTAAAAACCACAAGATTAGACATACATATTCTACTTTCTTTCCTTCTCCATATAAACCTCTCTATTTATCTAATGTTTTATGTGTGCCTTATATGAAAAGAATTTTGTTTTTTTACCAACTATGCAATGATAACCATGTTTTGATTTAATTTTCATTTTACTCTTCTGTTATTAAAGATTTCTACACTAGGGTATCCATGGCCTTTCAAATCTTCTTTCCAAGCCCTATCAATACATTCACCACCATTGCTCCAAACTAGCATTAATGTGTTGGTCATCCCTCTACTTTTACTTTTATTATGTTTTAAAGTTTTTGAATATTTTTCATCTTTAGACAAAATTCTTTTGCAAATCTTACATATGTAATAAAATACATCCACTTGTTATAATTATTCAATAAAGAGTTACGATCCTTTAAAATAAATTTATTTCGACATTTTGGGTCATTAGAAGTTTACATTGATGGTTTCAATATTGTTTAATGTTTATAGATCATTATAAGAAACATATCTAGTTATTTCTGTAGAAACAAGGGGTACTTACTTTGTAAAACAAAAACAGTGGCTAAAATAATGCTTGGAACTGTGGCCACAGTTTCAACCACGAAACCAAAAGTGCGTAGAAAATGAAGAACACTAAGATTGTTTATACAGTTCAACATCAGTCTACATTTGCAAAGCCTTGCCCAAAGCAACATTCTACTATCTTTCTCACAGTATAACCAATCATTTAAGTCCTAACATTGGTCTAATACTCACCAATTTAGCAACCTCATTGTTGTACAAAGGCTAGATCACTCTCCCACTAAGCTTCCCCCTCGAAAGCTTAACTTTGCAACTCAAGAGACTCTCTTGATTACTTATCAAAACAATGCACACATACATATGTTCCTAACTTGAACAAATTTTTTATCCCTCAAAGTCTTATTCCCTCTCAGTTACCTCTAACCTAGGCAAAACTTAAGTTTATATTCTACTTAAGTTTTGTTTACATAATAGTTATAATCAAGTCACTTTTTTATAAACTGAAGCTAAAGATCAATATAAGATAATACTTCCATAAGAGTTCTGAGGTAATCCAAAGTTTTCAACTATAGAAAGTGGTTTTACTTGTTTTGCAAGTAACTAGTCTTAATCCGCAATAAACCAATATTAAAGTCTTCACTTTTAACTAAATTAGTCTTCATGCGTTGGGCTTTAATCGTCCAAATATCTTCAAAATAATTGGCTCAATACTTTTGTTCTAAAATTTACCAACTTTGAAAATAGGCAAGTAGGACAATGAAACAATGCTTGAAGTTGTAGCTATTGTTTCAGCCACAAATTCTTTCTTCCCATAAAATATTTTTTAAAATTTCTTTTTAAAATTTTATAAATTTTTAAAATATATAAGTTTTGGAATTTTTATAAATATTTTGAATTTTATAAATTATTTTGATTTTTTTGTAATTTTTGTTGAGAGAGAGACCGATTTGCTCATTTTTAAACTTTACAGGGACCAAAAGAGTACTTACACCAATTTATTATTTGAATTATTCGAGTTATTCGAATTATAAAATTCAACTCGATTCGAACTCAGAACTCGAATTATTTATTTGAGTTTACTCGAATAATTTGAATAACTTAATTCGATTAACTTAGAATTTAATTTTTTTATTTTATTTTTTAAATCGAATCAAATTTTACTATCTCTAATTTTTTTTATGTATTTCTCCATAAGCTTAGATAGTGATGATGGAGTAGGTTTCAGTTTACATTATGAGCCCAACTCCATGATGCTTTTAATGGTTAAATAAAATCACCCTTTGTGACATTTAAATTAAAAACCAATAGAGGTTTTGCCGTTTGTATTTTTTTTTATAATAAATGACTGCTATCCCCCTTTTTACTATATTCTCAACTTTTATTATCTTATAACTTTTAAAAATAATAATAACTTCTTACAAAAAAAAAAACTTTTCACACCAATGCAAAGCAGTTAAAAGTTATTAAATAGCTATTAAACAGCTGATTGAGTATTAATTCAACTGATATGTGTATTATTGTCAATATAAAAGAATGTAAATTAGAGTGAGTTGAAGCGTATTATTCTCATATTTATAAGTTGGAGAAAGACTATAAATAATTTTAATCATTACCTTAAAAGAATAAATATAACTAAACCCTTAAAAAATAATTGTAAAATAAAAAATATTATTTCTACTTTAAAGAGCAATATTAAACTAAGCTCGGGATTCGAAAAAGTGTCAATAATTTGGTGTATACTTACCCTATAAAGGTTAGTCGACAGCCTGACCAAAAAATGAAGGTTGAAGGCAATTAGCCAAATAATGTTTAGTTGAGGCAGCATCCTCCTAGTCCTCGGTCCTCACCCATTATTACTTGTACAAAATTATTTCCTTTTGGGAGCATTATTTAGAGAAAGAAAGCAACTACTACTGATAAAGACCATATGTGTATATATCCCCTTTCGTATGGGGTCTCCCACTTCATCCAATTATTAATTACTTTGGTAGATGTTTGATCCCACAAGTAAGCTTTGTTCACACCAATAGGGTTCACACTTACCAGAAGAAGACTGAGCAATCTATTAGAGTTTGCAATCATATTAAGATGCTTAATTTATTACAACATTTTCTTTAACAATGTTTAAAATTACCCATAACCTCATCTCAACCCATAAATAGGAGGATAATACGCTTCAGTGCACTCGAACCCACATCCTCTTACATTGGTAATAATGCCCACGTCAATCGAGCTTTAATCCTGTATAAATCTACCTTGGGCACAAATAGATTAAAATTATATTACAACAACCAAATTCATATAGTTAAAATAGCAGATAAATTAAATTCAAACTTTTACAAAGGGACAATTGTTAATCTCAGAAAGATTAATATTCATAAATTGTAGAATAAATATGAAAGATAACTTAATTATGCGAGAAAAATAGTAGTAATTTAAAAAAAAACCCATAAAGATAACTTAATTAATGAGTCCATAATCAAAAACCAATTTGATTTTCGATAACTCTTTCTTAGTTAGAAGACCCCATGAAATGATTTATAGGAAAATCATAATCAATCACTTCATAATAAGATTTAATATCAATTATCTTAAAGGATTAATTAGATAATTTTATCATTCAACAAATATTAAATGTAATAATAATACACATTATACTTTAAGTGAAAAAATATACGTTCAAACTTTGGAAATAATATTATTAGGAAAAACAATTTATGAGTCTTGTAAGAGTAAATCTTCATGTAAAACGAATATAAATGAAATGAAGGGGAGATTAAAACATCAAATGTTGACACATTAAATATGTTGGGTTATATCTAAAAGTTGCAATGTCCCACTTTCGATGCTTTTAAGCTCTCCTACTAATTATGAGAGATAGGCAATGACATTAACACCATCGAACATGCAAATGCAATCCCCTTATCTTCAAGTAAAAATATTGGTTCCTGTTTTCCTAGAATCATGCTTTCATTGCCTGTTGCTAATGTTTGTCTCACTTAAAAGTTATATTTATAGGAAAATATGATTGATGAAGAATTTCGTGCAAATTTGGAAGAAACTTAAAAAAAGTGGAAGATGATACAAACTCTTCTTTGAAAACTTTTCCTCTATTGTTAATCCTTGTATTTTGATAAAATTTGAGTTTAGTCCCTATACTTACAAACTTAAAAATAATATTTTCTTACTTTTTTTATTTAAAAATCCCAGTTCAATCATTAAAATCATAAATATTTTTTGTCAAAATTTGTCAACCGAAATTTCGATTAGGTTGGCCTTATATGACATGACATACTATTGATACAAAATAAATATGTTAAATTAACAAATTTTGAGAGAAACTACCAACGACAATAAATAATTATATTAGAATTTTTAAATTAATAAAATGGGGTGATTGAATTTTTAACTTTCAAAGTGTAGACATCAAATCTCTAATTATATAGTAGTACAAAGACTAACAACACATTTAATGAGGTAGGCTTGGTTGATAGACATCGAGCTTTGATTATATACACCCTATTTTTTAATTTAATTATTTAAAAAATATCTGAGCTTGCTTGTGGATTTTATTTTTCTTTCTTTTGAAATTAACGAAATATAATTATATCAATAAATTAATTATAATCGATTATTATAAATATTAAATTAAATAATTAATTCCAATAAAATAAATTTAGAATCAACTCAACTTAAACTCTTCTTTGGAGTAGAAATTAGGCAAAAATTATATGTAAGGCTCGATTAGTATGGGTATTATCAATATAGGTGGACATGGATTTGAGTGCGTTGAAGTGCATTATCCTCCTATTTATGGGTTAGGAGGGACTATGGGTAATTCTAGAGTTTGTATAAAAAAATAGATATAATCAGAATTTATAACGAGATTGTCCAAAAATGACAATAAAATCAAGAGTGAAAGTAAAAGGTAGGCATCACCATCCAATTTGCTTAAGTTGAAAAATCAATCCCCATCTATTTGACCGAAATGAGTTTTGGACCTATGATTAGTCTATTTATGTAATGGATGAAAACAAAATAAAAAACTTCCCTTTTATGCTTGTCTTTTATTTCTTGACGACGATGCAAGGGGAATAATTAAAATTAAAATATCAACTTTCTTTTCCTTTTTTCTAAAAATAAAACTTGTAAAAGTAAACTAAATTAAAATTAATTGACTAAGGCCACTTATTTCAACTTCTATATAGTATTTAGAGATGCTCGTGGTACAGGTCGAGTTTATTCATGTTTAATTTAAAATAAAATTATGAGTTGTTCAAATTCGATCATACTCGTAAATGGGTAATTCAAATTTATTTTAAACTCGATCATAGTATTGTTTAAAATTTTAAATTTAATATTTAACAATTTTATATGTTTGTTTTTTAGTACTTATATATTGACAATTTGGTTGACCCAACATGGGAAAAAAACAAGATGCATTTAAAATAAAAATAAAAAGTTAAAACGACATGTTTGAATAATTGATATGAAATGTTAAATAAAAAAATAAAATTGTATATAATTTGTGATGTTTGACAAAAAAAGACTTGGAATATGTTAAATACAAGTATACAATCAAAATTCATACAAAATAGATTGACTAGTAGTATCTAACATGTGTATGTGAAAGGATTTGTTATCCTAAATAAATACATATGTATTTGTACAAGGACTAGAAAGATATTAGTCCAAAAGGTGTAAAAACAAAAGTAAAGATACGAGAAGGGTGCTAAGACCTAAACAGGATCAACTTCAACTGCTTTTACACATGCATGTTGCTGAATATGTGCCCCATTGGCCGCAATCTCTCTTCTTTTTACGACGCCATACTTTACCAGCACATCCCTCGCCCAGTCCCCAATGTGTAAGACAATGTAAGTCCCAATCCCACCAATTAGCCCATATGCTATCGAATAGCTTAAAGGCATCAATATCAATGTCACAAAAGCAGGGATTGCCTGCCTCATATCATCCCACTCAATTTCCACCACTGCTCTCATCATCAACACTCCCACCAGTATTAGCGGCGGCCCCACCGCCCATGCTGGTATCGACGCCAAAAGCGGTGTGAAGAAGAAAGCTAGCAGAAAATATCCCGCCACTGTTAAAGCTGTGAGTCCTGTTCGTCCACCTTCTCGTATCCCTGTTGATGATTCGATGAAAGCTGTTACCGGTGATGTCCCGAGCAACGATCCCACGACGATTGACATGGCGTCGGACATGAAAGCGAAATATTGACCCTCGAAATCCCCGTTTTCGTCGGTGAAACCGGCAAATCTGGCCATGGAATATAACGTACCAGTTGTATCCAATATGTCAACATATAAGAACGTGATCAAAGCCTCCCAAAAGTAGCCTTTACCAATAGTATCAAAACTCAACGCCCCAGCTGTACTTTGAATTAAATGGATATCAACAACTTTCTTGAAATACTCATGGGCGGAATTACCGGCGTCGGTGTTCGGAAAAGCCGTCACTTTAGTGCCACGGAACCATGAAACCGCCGTTACAAATACTATACCGTAAATCATAGCACCCTTAATATTTTTCACCAAGCAATAAGCTATAATGACAAAGCCGACGATTCCAAGCCATAGTGTGGGACTCTCCATTCTGTTACGTAGGCAAAATATGTCGCCGGAAACAGTACCTCCAGGCATTAGACTGACGCTTGAGTTAGCCAATTCTAAAACCGGGGCAACTGAAATCCGGGACGAACTCGGGCACCCGGCGAGGGTCACAAGGGTTGATGGATTATACCCGATTAATCCGATTCCTTGGTTATTTTGTAACCCAATAAACGCGAGAAAAAGCCCGATGCCGGCTGACGAGCTGATCCGGACGGGTTTGGGAACCAACTTAGCTAACTTGGCCCGGAATCCAATAGCTGAAATGAACAAAAAGATTAACCCTTCAATGAAGACGGCGGCTAAAGCATTCTTATAAGAGATACTACCCGACCCGTGAAACCCGACAACGGTATAGGCAAAATAAGCATTTGTACCCATACCGGGAGCCAAAGCTAGGGGCAAATTCGCGAAAGCACCCATGATTACGCAGCCAATAAGAGACGAAGCGACAGTGGCTACTATGAGATCTTTACGTACTTTCTCCAAACATGAAGCGTATCCCGGGTTAACCGGGTCGAATTTGCATGAGACATCGGGCTGGATGACTCTTTGGGTTGACCCGGTACAGTTGGACAATGGAACAGAAGGGTCAGAGCACAAAGGAACGCAATCTGAGACGCTGCAAGGACCGCCTGAGTCGGCGAGGATGGAAGCATTGACGGCTAAGATGTAAGCCATGGTGAGAAACGTCGCTGTGCCGGCACGTAACTCGGTTGTGAAAGTGGAGTTCCGTTCAGTGAGTTTGAAACGCTTCCCGATTCGACCGTTGGCCACGGCTGAGTTGAGTCGAGTTAGGAACTTTTTGGGTGAGTGAGGTTCCATGGCCGTGGAATTGGAAAATCAAAACAAAGAAACTTTGTTAAGTAGGTAAGAAGAAAAGGGTATGGTATTATATATATAAATAAATAAACAAATAAACAAATACCCAAAGAAGAAGAAATGAAAAAGTTTGGGTTTTATATTTTTTCTGGGAAAATTTTATGGCAAAATATGATTAGTTGAAAACAGGGAAGAGAAAGTGAGAATAAGGAGATGATCGATTCTTTTGATTTTTGAGAAAATTGTGGATAAACTCCTTTAGTATTTACTTCTGACACAACTATTAGTAATTTCTTTCTTTGGCATAATTCTTTTTTAATCCCTCAACTTTATGAAAAAAATCATTTTACCCTTCATTTGGTTTTTCGTCTCTTTTAATTCTTAAATTTGGATTGTTTGTCAAATCACACTAAAATAGATAAAAAAAGTTAACACTTGTCAATTTGCTTATGTGGCTCCACGTACGTATATGTCACGTTAACAATTAATTAATTTTTAAAATTTAAAATATTAAAAAATATTTTTTTGAATTTTTATATTTAAAAAATAATTAATTGCTTATGTGGCATCCGCATGGCAATCCACGTGTATGCCACATCAACAAAGTTATCAAACGTTAACTTTTTCATCCATTTTGGGGTGATTTGGCAACATCACAAGTTTAAGGGCTAAATGAGATAAAAAAATTAAATATAGGGCTAAAATGATTTTTTTTGTAAAGTTAGAGGGTCAAATAAGTCATTATGCCTTCTTTTTTGGTTATATAATTATGAAAAATTACAAAAAGATCATCAAACTATTCAATTTTGTCTTTTTTAGTCACAAGCTATTAAATGGCTAATGAAAGATGGTAATTTTTAAATTAGGCATAATAGCAATTTTAACTCTCAACATTAACACATTGTGCCAATTTAGTCTTGATTCTAAAAAATTTAACCCTCAACATTTACACATTGTATAATTTGATCTTTTTCTTTTTCTTTTGTGTAATTTTACTTTTCTTTGTGACCCTTTTCACCTAAAAAGCTAAAAAATATCAACTACATTTGATAAAAAAATATACCAAAAACTGGAATACCAAAAAATCCAATATAATAATTTTCATATTTTCCCATTCTTTTAAAAATAATTCTCAAATTACACGTTGAGGGTTGAAGTTTTTAGAATCAAGATTAAATTAAAACAGTGTATAACTATTGAGGGTTAAAGTTACTATTATACATCTTTCTCCTTTTAAAAATATTGAAAATAATAAATATTGCAAGTAGCCCAAGTAGGCTCGTTTTTGGTCAGACTATTTTTTCCTTTTGTTTAGTTTGAAATTTGTACCCATGTTTTAATCATTTTTCTTCCCTCTAATAAATATTTATACAATTCACTTAGTTTATTATAAATTGAGAAATACAATAAAAATATCAATAAAATCATTAAATTTTATATCCACTAATTTATTGGATTAATTTTTACAATATATTTGAGTGTTGAGTGTTTTCGTAAGCCTATCTTTTAAGGAGGTTAATTTTTCTATTTATATGATACGGTTTCTGGATGTAACATCTTAGGTAAGCCCCCATGTATGGTAACATGTACTCTATTCTAAGATTAACATGTGTTCTCTAAATGTGAGTTCACTTGTTTGATGATGCAAACCCTTCACGTATGAACTCATATGATATAAATTATATAGACGATCACTACTGAAATAAAAAAGATTAGATTAATCCCAATCAAATAAGCGGATAGCAGGTCGGTAATGACCAATACCCTAATGAAAAAGGTAAGGATTAATTGGTGTTGACAAATTTAAAAACATGGAATGGTAGCAGCTAGCTGCAATAGCAACTTGCAAATGGAAATATTGTTAATAATAATAACAAAAAAGGTTGACTTTTTCCTAGGATTTTATATAGTATTAAAGTCATATAGTTAAACCACTCCATATCCCCTTGGTAATTGCCAATGGTATTCTACCTTGACTAAACATAACAATGAATGCTAATAAAGCTGAAATCCTAGTTTCACACCTCTACACACTTCATGTATTACTACATTTTGATTAAAAATTTCACACCTTTAGTCATTGGATTAGGTTATTGGGTTTGAATAATATTAAATTAAATCTTTTTTTTCTATTCAATTGAAAATTTAAAAATTCGTAACCAATTAAAATGAACCCATAATTGAAAATTACCTAATCCGCTCAAACCAAAATTGATTAATCCAATTGAATCGATTAATGGGTTCTAACTAAAAATTGCTCTCTCCTAATAGCATTTATTTTATTAGGGATTTTAAGTATAGTAAAATTTGAAATTTAATTATTATAAGTAGTATTTTAATAACAATTCCTAATGAAGTACATAATTATGTATTTGAGAATCTAAGTTTAAATTTCGCTATGCATAATCACAATAAATGAATTTTCAATTTCAATATATGTGTATGCTCCGGAAGGGTAATTTGATTTTACGTTACTGTTGCTTGGATATATATACTTGGGAGTACGTTATATATATAATAGTCAAATTTTTTTTAAAAATTCTTTAAATTTTTAATATAATCACATGAATCTTTACCATTCTCATAACATAGGACCCATAATGTTAAATTCAAGCAGTATACAAAACATTTTAACATTTTTTATTAGAAAATCTTTTTCAGTCACCCAATTATTTTAGATTTTTGGGTATTTCTATTTTTACGTTAGTCAATTAATGGTAAAAAAAGATAAATTTATAATTTTTCATAATTAGATGACAAAAAAGAAAAAAAAAACATAATTAGGTTACCTCTATTATAATTTACCCTACTTTTAATTATAATATGCTCAATTTTGTAGAAAGAAAATCAAAATAATGTAGTCAGTAATTACATGCTAATTACATAATAATTAATTAAATTGAGAATGGAAGGCCATTGGTGTGAATTTATTATTGTTATTTTTCCCACAATTTTAGGATCTGAAATATCAGACACCAAAAGGCTATTAGTCAGAAGAACTACGCTGTCATAGTTAGATAATCTACCTGTTTTCTCTGTTTTGGACTGTCAACAAAGACTAATCCATTTTCATATTCCATTTCAGCACATGGACTTTTTTTTTAATTAAATAAAACAAATTCAATTAATGTTCATTATCAAATATTATGGTTTTTTTTGGCATAATTTCTTTTATTCAAGGGTGAAGTTAGAAACTTTTTAGGGGGTTAAAATTAAATTGTATATTTTTACGATAGTTAAAATATAATTTCACCATTTTAATATCTATATCTTTATAATTTTTAAAGAATTAAATCAAAATTTTATCAATTTTATGAGGTCAAAGTACAATTTTATCTTTTCTAATTTAAATTTTTATAAATTTTAAAGGGATCTAAATGAAAAATTTTATATTTTAGAGGAGGGTTGGACTCTTGCCAATCCCTAGCTACGCTCCTGTAAACAAAATATTAAAATGATTTTTTTGTAAAGTTAAATAGACAATATATATATATATATTAAATTTCACTTCTTTTCATTAGAATTAATTGTAATAGTATTTGTATTACTTGGGATGGCTTCGATTGGCTTTGGCATGTCCAAAGGGTTTTACAGTGATTGAATTCTAGACCCCATGTTAATTAACTTAAAATCTACATAAATTTATCATTGAGCTAGTGACATGATTGGCATAAAATTATTATTTTTTCGGTATTTCATATGTTTATTTTACAGTTCATTTTCAGAGTTGTCATTCTCTATAATGTTGTCTCCCAGATTTAAACTTCTATCTCTCTTTAAAAATACAATGTACTTTGCCATTTCTCCTAACACTTGTCGATAATAAAATAATTATTTTGATACCTTTTTTAAAGAAAAATTTTGCATCATCCAACAAACAAAAATGTAAAAATATATATATATGAAGTAAGGTGAATATAGTATGAAAATCATAATCTGACATATATATATATAGATATAAATATAGACAATTAATTTTAAGGTGGCAACTTCACGAGACCAATGCCCTCATTTGCGGACATTGTACCTTTTAAGTATTCAATGCTTTCATCTACTACTACTTCCACAAAAGCATGATGTTTAATTGAAAAATAAAGACCTCACCTAAAAGAGCACATCACTTCCTGTTATGAACCCTGTTTTTAAGGGTACCACTATTATTGTCTCACACTCTCATTATTTTACAATTTTAAATATTTATATACCCTTAAATAAGATGATAAATATCTTTGAGCGTGCTCAAACCTGTATCTTCCTGCACTGGCAAATACTGATGTCAATTGAGCTAAGAATTCGCCATATTTTATAACATGCACTATAATATTAGTCTCTGTACCATGCGTAAGTTGCGGATTTAGTTTTTTATTTATTTATAATTTTAGTTTTTGTACTTTTCAAATTTTGAAATTTCAATCCTAACTCAAACAGCAGCAGTCAAATCTATTAGGTTAACTTTTGCTATAACTCTTGTACTATGTGGAACTTATGAGTTTAGTCTCTATTCTCTAATTTGATTATTTTTAGTCTTTATATTTTTTGAATTTTGATATTTTAGTCCTAACTCAAACGGTAACTATTAAATCCATCAACTAAAATGATATTTTTTTGTGGGTATTTTTTAGAAATAACAAACTAACATGAAATTACACATATATGACGGGTGGTGTGTACAAGGCTCGGGAATGATTTCACCGCCATATGGCTGATCGGCGATTACTACCGATTTTGGCTTCATACAGGTGAGTTGCAGCCTGCAATCCAAATTGAGGACGAGTTTTTGGAGTTAGCTCACCCTCGCGGGATCGTGACCTTTTGTCCCGTCTATTGTAGCATGTGTGTCGCCCAGGGTATAAGGGGTATGATATGTTTATTGCATAAGATTTTAGAAATAACATCATTTATTTTAACAAATGTAACAAATGTCGTTTAGATATTAAGACAAAAATTTCAAAATTTAAAAAATATAAGGGCTAAAAAATGACCGAACTAGAGAACAAGGACTAGAAGCAAAATTTGACCAAAAAAATTAATAATAAAATTGTAAATTCATATATGTTTTCATTATTATCTTTTATATGAAATTTAAATAATAAGAAATTTAGAAACTGTCCCTAGACTTGCTTAAAATAGCGTGATAGATAATTGGATTGCGTAGGGAGTGAGATAAATTTATAAAATTTAGAGGGAGTTAAATTTAAAATATTTATTTTAAAAGGATTAATTAAATAATTAATTTTTAGAATAGGTAAAAAATGCAAAACTTTCATTTATCCAAGGACTAAAATACTTAAATTGATTTATTAATATTTGTGAAGAACTGAAAATGAAGGTTACCTATTTATGAAGGGGTTAAGGTCCCTACCTTCTCCCATTACTTCATCCTCGTTGTTACTTTTATCACATTAGGCACTAATTTATTTTTAAGGCTTAATTAGATCATGTATTCAATCATTCAAGTTGAGAACATAAGTTCATTACTTTTTGTTTCCCTATAATTGGGGTTGTAGAACTCCATTCATTTATTCACTTAACCCAACTTTAAATTCAATTCATTTTTTTTGTTCCACACCAAAAATTCAAAAACGAGTTTGTTTTACTAATCTAAAAAAAAAATTCTTAAAATTCTCCATTGATACGACGGGTTCTTTTTTCCTGTTGAGACATTTTTAACATTTCTACGTATACAAATATTATGTACCTAGGCAATCATGAATAATTGTTTTCTTGTTAATCTAGTTAGATACTAAATATGTATGGGACCTATAAGTTTGGCAAGTTTCAACTAATGGAATACCCACCACAAATAAGTTGCCAAAAAACCTCAAAAGCATTAGACTCAAGATTATTTTTTTTTCTCTTTAAAAATGAGATTTTAGGTTTAAAAGTCTCTATTTTTTTTTACATTAAAGTCATTTTCTTTTAATTACAATCTTTAAAGAGTCTATTAACATATAATATAGTCTGAGCTAAAACCTAATTGGCAACTTAAGATCTTACTGTCTAATTGATGAAATCTGACTGCATCATTGAGGTTGGGATTAGATGGGGTGATGATGTTGAAATTTCCTTTTATTGTGATTATGACAAGCACAATAGAATAAATGTAGCTAGCTAGTGATATCTGTTAGCAGTAATTGTGTTTGTGATTGGGCAAGAAAAGCTTCCCAAATCCTTACCATCTAAGGAAGTTTTTGATTTCATAATATTATACTTGAATATCTAATCTAGATGTAGGCCTACACGATTTGTTAGCTAAAGTGATCTTATGTACCAAAGCTCATACATAATTTAATCTTACTTCCCAACCATTTGTCTCATAAATGTTGTATTGAAAATCCCTCCCATGCTTGACAACATGACATTTTTCTCCGACCCATGTTCTCCACTCCTATAATCATGCATGATAAATGTTTTTTTTTATTACAAAAGCTGGATTCTATGTTTTATTGAATATCAATAAATAAAATATGATAATCATTGAATCATATATTCAAGGTTTAATTGATCACTTTCAAGTTAGGCAAATGAAACATTTCCTATTCCTAATCATAGGGTCTCTTTGATTCCCAACTAGCTTTAGACAAAAGGATGAAAAAATTTGTTCGTATTTCAAATGATGACATGATTGGAAGGAAGGAAAAAAAGAAAGAAAGAAAACAACAGAAAAATGTGATTAATTTATGGACCCACAACTCCATAATTATGAAGGAGTGAAAGTTGTTTTTAGCTTTCTTTGCATTAAGAGTTCCAAGCCAATGCAGGACAAATTAAGTTGTTTGGTAAGTGAAAGGTGATGTGAGTGAAAGTACAAATTGCCTTCAAATCACAATTTAATTAGTTAACTAAGATATAATTAAGCTTAATTTAATCATAATTAAACCTAAGTGGAATATGTGATCATCATACATTATCTCTTATTGGAAATCATCTATTTATCATTTTGGGCCTTTGGTTAATTGCCATATAAGTCCTCAAACCTTTTGTCAATTAAATTTTATAGCGGTTGGATTTTTATAATTTAGCTACACGACACTTCGAACTCTTGCAGTACCGAAAACATGGCGGTGTGGCGACACCAACCATTGGTGTCGCGGCATGACAATTCAAAGTGAAATAATTCCAACCCATAAAGTCAGTGTCGCGACACAACCACTCAGTGTCATGACACGTAATATCGAAATAAAAACCTGGACCATTTGAAGTTCGGTGTTGCAACATTGAGTATGGGTTTCGTGACATCATGTCGAATCTGCATGATTTTTCCTAGATTTTCATGCAATCGACCGTCCTTTTTATAAACCACGTCCGTTTAACCCTAAAAATCCTATTAAACCTCCTAAACAGTTTCTTAAAACCCCATTATGCACTTACCATCCCCAAAATACCTCTAAGTCTCTCCTCTCATTGTTTTTTTTTTTGTTTTCCACAAGTTAAGTATTTTTCCCTCGAGTGCTGCCACATATTACTCATTGTCTTATCCCCTCTCTTGGTTGCATACATAAGGAGTCATCTCAACAACAAACAAATCAACAACAACTTCAAGAATGTGACAAAAGAGGTTACGTTTTTTAACTCTTGATTGTTTCGATTTTAACAAATTGTTTCTATTGTCATTCATTGGTTGGATTGTGAAAGCAGTAAGAGTTTTTGCGATGGATTCCAAACGTGTATGGGGAGTGTCAAGTGATGAATAGTCGGTACCTGATAATTTCGTTAGCATGAGAAAGAACAAATTTGAAACATACCTTGAAGGTATTCAAAATAAAATGGTCCTCCAAGAATAGGGATTTGAATTCCCAATAGATAGTGGAGGCAAAATATGGGAATAGTGTGCTCCCATAAGTGGGAAAATCTCGGCAAACACCTAACTAAACCGACATGCATTTCAGTGGTTCAAGAATTTTATGCTTTGCTAAAAAAGTACGAAGAAAAGAGACCATTGAGTGAACCATGGTTGTATGTTACCGTTAAAGGGAAGGAAATCTTAATCTCCAACCTGTAAATTTTTAGGTTTAACGGTGTCCCATTTTACATGTACAACTTTATATAGATAACCGACTTGAAATTCTGTCCACGTATTAATATAGATGACACATAGATTATTTAACTGAAGGGTGAGGAGAATGGCAAATAGACTTGGGTACCAATATGCCGATATCGTTTCATCCACCGAGTATGATTCCTCTAACTAAGTTGTGGGTGCAATTTATTTGCATTCGAATATACCCAACTATGAATAGTTCTAACATCACCACCTTTCTAGCTACTATGCTATATGTAAAAATAGAATATCGGTAATGACAATATATCGCAAAAAAATAGAAATAGAAATAGAAATAAAAATAAAGAACACACAAATTTTAAATGGAAACTTTTTCAGGAAAAAAACCACGGCAGAGGAGAAGAAAATTCACTATGTCGAATTTGAATAATTACAAGAGGAGTAGACTATGTCTATTTATAGGCTTGTAAAACCATATTCTAATATGAGTGAAACACCTTATTCTAATCAATATCAAATGGATAGAGTTTAATAAGGTTTAAAAAACCTTATTCTAAAATAAAATAAAAGAAGTATAATTCTATAGGGATTTTAATTTTATTTTATTTTACCACAGTATTTTATTTAAATAAGGATTCGAGTCACTTAATTCTAACAATCTTCACCTTGACATGAATTCTTAATAAGCAAGTTCTTCATCGCGAACTCTCAGTGAACAAGTTCTCCACCTCTTCCATAAAACCCCTTAAGGGTTTATCTTCAACAATGAACTCCAACCAAGTCTAAGCAATGCTCTAACTTGGTTATAGGAAGTGACTTAGTCATTATATTTGCAGGATTTTCATGAGTACTAATTTTGCTCACAACAATATCACCACGAGCAATAATATCACGAACAAAATGATACCGAACATCAATGTGTTTTGTTCTCTAATGAAACATTTGATCTTTTGGAAGGAAGATGACATTTTGACTGTCACAAAATATTGTATTGATTTGAAGGTCTTCATTGAGTTCACTAAAGAGTCCCTTCAACCAAATAGCTTCTTTACAAGCCTTAGTAATCGCCATGTACTCAGCTTCAGTGGTAGACAAAGCGACTGTAGTTTGCAAAGTGGCTTTCCAACTGATTGCATAACCTCCGATTGTAAAGACATAACTTGTGAGAGATCTTATTCTATCGAGGTCTCCAGCAAAATCAGCATCAACATACCCAATGACTCCATCTCTAGTTCTTCCAAACTATAAGCAAACATCGGTAATACCTCGTAAGTATCTTAAAACCCACTGAACTGCTTTCCAATGTTCTTTACCTAGATTCACCATGTATCTGCTAACTGCACTAACTGTAAATGATAAATCTGGATGTGAACAAACCATGACATACATGAGAGATCCCACTGCACTAGAGTATGAAACATGTGACATGTACTTAATCTCATCATCTGATTGTGAAGACAAAGGCGATGAAAGTCTAAAATGGGCTGCTAAAAGAGTACTAACAGGCTTAGCATTCTGCATATTGAATATGCAAAAAACTTTCTCAATGTACCCCTTCTAACTTAGGTACAATTTACTTGCTTTTCTATCTTTGAGAATCTCCATACCAAGTATCTTCTTTGCTGGTCCCAAATCTTTCATCTCAAATTCTTCACTTAGTTGGGCTTTGACCTTTCTTATCTCTCCTTTTATCTTTCGCTGCTATCAACATTTCATCAACATAAAGGAGTAGATACACAAAAGAACCATTACTATTTTTCTTAAAGTAAACATAACTGTCAAAGCTACTTTTTTTAAAATCATGAGAAGTCATAAATGAATCAAACCTCTTATACCACTGTCTTGGTGACTGTTTCAAACCGTAAAAGAGACTTTTTCAGCAAGCATAGTCCTCTTTTTCTAAGACTGTAAAATCCTCTGGTTGTTGCATGTAAATATCCTCTTCAAGTTCTCCATATAAAAATGCAGTTTTTACATCTAACTGCTCAAGCTCTAAATCATGCATGGCCACAATACCAAGCAAAGCTCGAATCGAACTATGCTTCACAACTGGAGAGAACACATCTGTGAAGTCCACTCCTAGAATTTGACTGTAACCCTTTGCAATAAGCCTTGCTTTATATCTGGGTTCTTCAACTCTTGGAGTCCCCTATTTCTTCTTAAACACTCATTTACAACGAACAACCTTTTTACTTTTAGGAAGTTTCACAAGATCCCATGTTTTATTTTTGTGTAGTGATTCCATCTCCTTTTGCATAGAAAACATCCACTTTTCTGAGTCTTCACAACTAACCGCCTCAAAATAATTAGATGGCATTTGGTTTGCATCTATATCTTCATCCACATTTAAAGCGTAAGTAACTAGATCAGCCTCGGTATACTTTTTTGGAGGTTTAATTTCTCTTCTAGTTTTGTTTTTGGTGATAGAGTATTGTGGTGAAGAAGTAACTCTATTTTGAATTTTTGTACTGGCTTCAGTAGTCGACTTTGTTGTAGATTCTGTATTAAACTGATGCTCCACCTGCCTTTAATTTTCTTTATTGGAAGAGTCTTTAAGAGATAAGTTAGGTAGCATAGCAGTTTCATAAAAAAACAACATCTCTGCTAATCACAACTTTTCTATTTTTAGGACACCATAACTTATACCCTTTTGCACCAACTTTATAACCAAGAAAAATACATTTAACGGATCTCGGTTTCAATTTTCCATTATCAACATGAGCATACGTAGGACAACAAAAGATCTTTTAATCAGAATAGTCAGCAAGATTACCAGACCATACATCTTATAGAGTCTTTTTCTCAATAGCAACGGATGAAGATCGGTTGATCAAAAAATATGCAGTAGAGGCTGCTTCAGCCCAAAATGACTTTGGTAAGTTGGCATTTGACAACATACATCGAACCTTCTCCATGATCGTTCTGTTCATTCATTCTGCAACACCGTTTTGCTATGGAGTATGACGAACTGTCAAGTGTCTCACGATCCCTTCTGACTTGCACAGTTTATTAAACTCATCTGAATAGTACTCTAAGCCATTGTCTGTGCGGAGATATTTTATTTGCTTTTCCGTCTATTTTTCAATCATGGTTTTCCAAGACTTAAATACGGAAAACACATCGCTTTTCTACTTCAGGAAGAACGCCCACACTTTTCTGGAAAAATCATCAATAAAAGTTAGCATATAATTAGCTTCACCTCTTGAAGGCACTTTGGATGCCCCCACAGATCAGAATGAATATACTCCAACGTTCTTTTTGTGTTGTGGATTCCTCTGGTGAATCGAACTCTCTTTTGCTTCCCAAAAACGCAGTGCTCACAGAACTTCAGTTTGTAAATTCCTTTCCCATCAAGAAGTCCTCTTTTGCTCAATTCTGCCATGCCATTCTCACTCATATGCCCTAGGCACATATGCGAAAGTTTAGTAATATCATCATCTGACAAGGAAGAGGATGCGACAACTACATCAATAGTAACAGTAAAACCTTACAAAACATATAACTTAGCAGTCTTTCTCTGCCCTTTCATCACAACGAGGGAACCTTTGGAAATCTTTAAAACTCCACTTTCAGCTGTGTATTTGTACCCTTTTGAATCAAGAGTACTCAACGAAATGAAATTTCTCTTTAATTCTGGAACATGTCGTATGTCACTAAGTGTTCTGAAAACTCCATCAAACATCTTAACTTTAATTGTTCCAACACCTGTAATTTTACATGAAATATTATTTCCCATCAAAATAATACCTTTAGACACTGTTTCGTAAGTTGTAAACTAATCCCGATTGGGACTCATGTGGAAGGTGTAGCCCGAATCAAGGATCCACTCATTGCTCACTTTAAAATTGTTGCCAGAAGCAACTAGAAGTTCAGCATCGCTGTAGTCTTCTACAACATCAGGCTTACTAGAATTTTCTAGTTGTTTTCCATTTTGATTCGCAGCCTCCCTTTTGATATTGTTCTGTAGCTTATAGCACTCAGATTTAATGTGCCCTTTCTTCTTGCAAAAGTTACAAGTTTTACCTCTGTTTGAAGACTTCGATCTACCCTTATATTTACGGCGAGGATTCTATTCCTGTGTCCTTCTACGATCATCATCAACATTTCGATCTTGTCTCCCACGAACAATAAGACCCTCTCATTGAGAGTCAGTTTTAACCACAAGATGCTTCATCTTATCATACGAGGTTAAAGAATCATAAACCTCATCAACTGTGAGAGACTCGCGGCTATATAAAATTGCATCTCTAAAGGTTGAATAAGACGGTGGCAACGAACAAAGTAGAATCAACCCTAGATCTTCCTTGTCATACTAAACCTGAATGACCTCTAAATTTGAGAGAATTTTTTTAAACACTGTTAAGTGTTCGTGCATAGGCGCACCTTCCTCCAAACGATGAACATAAAGACGCTACTTCATATGCAGCTTACTAGTTAGAGTTTTCGATATAAATATTTGTTCCAACCTCTTCCATAATCTAGAGGCTGTCTTCTCCTTCATCACATCCTGTAAAATTTTGTTAGACAAATTCCATAACTGTGTTAATGCCTTTCGATCCTTGTGCTTCTTCTCTTCCTCCGTCAATGTTGAAGGCATCTTATCTACCCCTAGCAGGGCTTCCTCTAAGTCTATCTGTGCAAGAACTGCCTCCATCTTTATCTGCCACAACGCGAATCTGGTGTTGCGATGCAACAATAAAATTTCATACTTCAAAGACGCCATTACCGTGATTGAGATGAACAACTTGGAAGCTCTGATACCAATTTGTAAAAATAGAATATCAGTAATGATAATATATCGCAAAGAAAATAGAAATAGAAATAAAAATAAAGAACACATATTTTACGTGAAAACCCTTTTGGGAAGAAACCATGGGCAGAGGAGAAGAAAATTCACTATGTCGAATTCGAATAATTACAAGAGGAGTAGACTATGTCTATTTATAGGCTTGTAAAACCATATTCTAATAGGAGTGAAACATCTTATTCTAATCAATATAAAATAGATGGAGTTCAATAAAGTTTAAAAAACCTTATTCTAAAATAAAATAAAAGAAGTATAATTCTATAGGGATTTTACTTTTATTTTATTTTATCATAGTATTTTATTTAAATAAGGATTCGGGTCACTTAATTCTAACACTATATACTATTTTGCAGAAAGAAAAGCTTTGCGTTGGAACATGGGTATATAGAACCATGATTCATTGTATTCGTGAAGAAAAAGTGGGACTACTCTTTTCGCATATCATAACAACATTGTGTAAAAAGGCAAATGTCCCTATGGGAAGGACTGAACGATAGTTGCTCCCAACAAAGAATTCGATCAGAGACTCCATCTATAAACAACTCCTCGCATCGCATAAAGAATAAGTCATTGAAGAGAAGAGAAAACAAGAACAACGAAGAGAAGATCCATAATCTCAAAAAAGAAAAAACGGTAGCGGAACATCGACAAAATTGGGATAACAACCATATACCCAAATCTAAATGGATAGTACGATGGATGTAGGAGATATGACCATTGTACAAGGATTTTGCAAGGAGGCACGGCTTGAGGATGCCAAAATTCCCACCTCTCAAATATGGACAAGTACAAGATAGCAATACCGATGAGGAGGTGGATCCCAAACAAAACGAAGAGGAAGGAAGTGCCATAAAAGGGGACACGAAAGCGTTGGAACCTAACTTCAACTAAATTCATGATTTAATTTCTATTTTCTTATTGTATGCATTTTATTTTATTTCACGAATCTAGTTAATTTTGGATTTGGAAAATTTTATTTATTTCTTAGTTGATTTAACTTTAATTAAAATATATGTTTATTATGTGTAGGAACCTCACAAATGAGGCGACACAACAATTTGGAGCTAAATCGTGGTAGACTTGGTGCAGGGAATGTAGTATATTTATTTGTAAACTTGTAATTTTTTTTGAATAGATTGGTTAAGAAAAAAAATCATTGATTACAATTAATATATTTTATATTATTGCCCTCAAATGGTTTTTGCACACAAAGCAAAATGGAAGAAAATATTGCTCATTGGTTGTCTAATGTTTAACTAATACTAAGCGATATTACGTGGTCGGATCATAATATGAAAAGACAACTTGTATTAGTAGACAAATCTAAACATATCCTTCTTCTAATCAGAAATGAACAAACTGATTGAAAAACTAATATGCTGTCTATCAAGTCCAATTGGGGAGTTGCCGTGTCTTGAGCACCGGAGTAGATGACTCCCAGAAGATAGAGAAATAGATGTAACTAACTGAACTTATAGTACATTAGACAAGGCCCAAGCAGAATAGATCCTGAATCTGTTTATGGCCTTATTCACTTGTAATGTTGATAGTATGTCATACCTAAATCCTAAGTGGATGACAGACTATGTATGTATGACTCGTAGACTTTGATGTAAGTAAAATTCTAAGTTCGAACATATAAGGAACCGAAAGCTGGTGCATTGGGTGTACGACTTCTGCAGTACGTAGCTTCATTCACACTAGTGGAATTCATAGCTCGATACATGGGTAAATGATATCCTCTCATTGGCATTACAAGGTTGGTGAAAAGTAAAAAAGGTCACGGGTTGTTCGTCTTTGTGATGAATGACTTGATCGCTATTTGATAGTGATTGACTTTTTATGAAGAAAGATGCAACGGTTACCATGAGATAAAATAAGATCATATTAGGGGAGTGGATATTATCCCAAAGAGACCAAAGATATCCTAGGAGATCTAAGTAACACATTTATGACAAGGTCATTGGACGAGCACTAAGTAGATGCTTTCTTAATGGTATGTCGTTAGAGAGAGCTCAATTACGATACTGTAATGGAATGACTTTGTGACTAAATGAGTTTATAATTAATAGGCAAAAAGCCAGAACTTAATTATAAATCATTTGAGCCAAATTACATATTTCTAATCGATCCCTCTACTAGCTCGATGAAACCAAAAATGAATTGCGTGTTGAATCGAAAATGAGCAGAATGAATGGAAATAAAGAAATGGAAAACATTCAGAAATGATTATGGTTTTCTTCGAAATGGAGAAATGGAATCATTTGGAAATAAATGTGGTTTTCTCAAAATGGAAATGGAAATAAAAATGAAAATCAGAAATGATTCATTTGCAAATGTACATGGATTACTCATAAATTATTGAAAGAATGAGTTTATATTTTTTAGTAGTTTTAAAGCCCAAAAATGAAAACAAACCATTCGATCATTCTGTACAAGTTGAGTTGTGAAATATTAAATATATTTTCTTGGAAATTTTACCAGGGGTAAAATCGTCATAATTTTATTGGAGGTAAAATTAGGATGATAAATTTATTTAATTGGAAAATTAATGTTTATTTTGGAAAATAGAAAAAATATGTATTAGGTTGGATTAAATTACAAAGTGTTAGGTTAAAAGTCCAGAGAGCACATATAATTGGGCCAAATACAACGAGAGGTTTGAATCCACATCATAATGCATATGAGGGGAATCACACCCTATTAGCCCCTCTCCCTCTCCTAGTTAGACTAGGAAGTTTTTTTTTATTTGAAATAAATCTCTACAATTCAACAATGATTCTACTGTTATACATCGAAGTATGATACAAATTGATGTTTAATTGAATTAATGGCTATGAACTGTATGTGATTGCTCCGGTGAAAGTAGTAGCATCTCGTAGTTTAGGTCCGACAAGCGAGCTGGGTGAGGGGTGTTACAATTCTTCAATATAGTTTTATATTAACTTTGTAAATATTCATATTTAGTATTTATGGATTTGGTTTACGAAAATGGAGTTCTGAAATTGCATTTTTTGGTACCACTGTAAATCGGACCGTTATGGGTTCTAAATTTTCCTAAGGTGTTGATATGTAATTGCCCACATATACGCTACCTGAGGTACCCCTTTTATAAGTTTTGTGGCATATGTTCTATGATATCCTAGCTATAGTTCAGGAGTTGACAGCACAAATGCAGTCAAGAGCAGTTATCCCTCTATCAACACAACCTGTTGATGATCACTCCTGCCATTAATCCAATGTTCGAGCTACTGATCCTACTCTAGGTTGCAGGTCTGTCGACAGTTCTCGTGATCGAACCACTTAGTGTTCATGGCAATACATATGGTGAAGTTTATTTTCATTTCTATTTTGGTTTTTATGTTTTTAATGTTTGAACTTTAGCTCTTGATTTTATTTTCTTGTATGGTGGACTTTATGTACTTGTACTAATTCCATTGCTTTATGTACATTGTGACTTTTGGAGACTTTTGATATTTATATTTTGAATATTTTCTATAACTTTATTATTATTATTTGTTTCCAATTATTCAAAACATGTGTCATGAAAGATACTAGTTTTTGTGACGCTTTTGTAACTCTAGCTACCTTTTGATTAAAAAAGTAACCAAAAAGAATCATTATGTGACATTTTGTTTAAAATTGTTCGAGACGTTTTTTAAAACATCACAAAAAGATATACAAATGATTGTTTTTCTCAATTTTTTGTGACGTAAAAAATGTCACAAAAGGACACACAACTCGCTAAATTTTTATTAGTTTTTCGTGACATTTTATAAATGCCACGGGCTAGAAAATATTTGTGACATTTTATAAATGTCATGAACTAGAAAATATTTCTTTTCATTTTTTCGTGACATGTTTAATCGTCACAAAAACAAATGTTTTTGTTATTTTTCTAATTGGTTAACGAGACACTTTGAAATGTCAACAAATAAACTTTTTGTGACGCTTTTGGTTGTTGTGATGTTCAAACGTCACAAAAAACAAATTTTCTGGGACGTTTCAAAGTGTCACAAAAAACATTTCCTTACAGTTAAAATTTTTAACATTTTGCAAAAAAAAAGTCATTAAAAGTCATAATTTGATTTTTCGTAATGTTTTCAAAGCGTCATGAAAACACAACTTTGGTGTAGTGTAAAAGGTACTAAAATTTTAAGTGTAAAAAGTTGGAATTTATCTAGATAAAATGATAAAATCCAATATTTTTTTTGGTTTTTTCATTTCTAAAATTAAATTAAAAACTTTACTTTATTGTTTCATATAATCGAGTTAAAATACCATAGAGGCTCCTATACTAGTGCCACGGGGCTAGATTTTTTGTCTTGTGATCCGTGTGGCCTTAGGCAATCCGTTCGTCCAAACTCACCTCAGTCAACCTTTACTCAAGTGAGGATTCCTTTAGAAGTCCTCCAAGGCACCGATTTGTATAGCGGAAGCAAACTTATGCCAAAAGAAGCCATAAAGAACAATAGAAAGCCACATAAAAAAATGCACACAAGGTGTTTGAGTAAATGCTCTCAGAATTCTATTACTCTCAAGAATTCACATACAATGGAATGTTTTACAAGTAAGGGGGAGGCTCTCTATTTATAGTTGAGCTCCCCCAAAACCGACGAACAAGATTAAGTTATATCGACGGATGAGATTAACTATATCCCTTGATTTTAAGGATTTACAAGATATATCATATCAAATCTAATCTAATCTTTATAAGATATGATTCCTATTAATCTTCTAAGATTAGTTACCAAAATAGCCTAAGTTGCCATATCTTTGTTATCGGGCCAACCAGGCTTCAATCTGCTTGAATCAGGTCAAGGAAGTTTAAGCCAAGCATATAATTGTAATAATCTAATTTGATTACCTCGAATTCTTCATTGCCCTTCTATTCGCTGATTTGTAGCTCCATATTATGAACTACTCCTACAGTTGGGGCCTTCTCGGAATTTACTGTCTTGATCTTTCTATTCAATTTTTTAAACGAGAGACTAAGTTTTCCTGTAGCCTTTTTCAATATGAACAAGTCTGATGCTCCCGTATCGACAATAGCACTCCTCTTTTGACCTACAATGTTGATGTCTACAAACATGAACCCTTCTCCACCATTCCATTTCTTCGGGATGAGCACCATTGAATTGACCCCCGATATCTTTCTCTCAATAGGCTTCGCCTCTTTCGGCTCATCATTCCTCTTGATAGCCAAAATCGAAGATACCTTTGGGCAGTCCCTCTTCATATGCGGTCTCTTACAGAAGTAGCATTTTAACTTTCCTCTCTTCTCTCTTAGGCTATTAGGTCTCCACTTCCCATTTCGTGGTTTCCCATTACCACCGTCACTACTACTACCGCTGCCACTGTCGCTACTGTTCCCTTTTCATCTTCCTCATGGTACTCACCATTGCCCCTCCTGTTGGGCTTGGAAGATTCAAACCTGTCTCTCCTCAGAACAAGTTCCACTAAGGACTTCACGACCATCATGATGTTGGTAAGTTCCTGAACTCCTCGGTGTTGCAACTCTTGCTTCGCCCATGGTTTTAACCTATCCGTAAAGGAGAAAAATGCTTCTTTCTCACTCAAATCATAGATCTGAGCATGATTTTATTGAATTCTCACACATACTCCCTAACCGTACCTTGTTGTGTAAGTCACTGCAACTTTGCTCGAGCTTTATCCTCGGCATACTCGGGGTAAAATTGTGCTTTAAATTCCTTTTAGAACTCCTTCCAAGTCCCAATCTAGGTCCCACCACATCTCACATTAGTGGACCTACGTCGCCACCATATAATATTTACCTTTGTGGCATCATCTTCGATGCTCATCGCACGAAAGTATTGCTCCATGGCCCAAAGAAAGTTGTCCACTTCACTTACGGACCTTGTCCCTTTAAACGCTTTCGATTGGGGCTCATCCATTGCTTGTTGCTTCGGTTTTGAAGCCAACATTCCATTACCTATGGCAGCCTTAAAAATCTTGAACTCCCCCTTAAGCTCATTGATCTCCTCCTTTAAAGCTATCATCATAGCCTCAAGAGCATCGTCTTTTCCAGCCAGCTTATTCTCCGAGGAACCGATATTATCCTACACAAATTCTCTGAGCTGCTCCTGCATTGTTTGTAACCCATCATTGAGTCTATCATCGACATCGCTGATCCTCTCCTTGACGTCCCCTATGGACTCTTCGAGAGTGACGACTTGATCCTCCAAAGCTGACAATAAGTCCCTCGATCGACTCGCTTTTTTGGCCCTTCCTCGAGTCTCCATTGGCTCACTCTGACTAACAACTTCTTTTGACATCCCAACAGTGCCTTCGAACCAACAGCTCGGATACCACTTGTCATGGGGCTAGATCTTTTGTCTCGCGATCCGTGCGGCCTTAGGCAATCCGTTCATCCGTACTCACCTAAGTCAGCCTTTACTCAAGTGAGGATTCCTTAGAAGTCCTCCAAGGCACCAATTTGTATAGCGGAAGCAAACTTATGCTAAAAGAAGCCACAAAGAACAATAGAAAGCCACCGAAAAGAACACACACAAGGTGTTTGAGTAAAGGCTCTCAAAATTCTATTACTCTCAAGAATTCACATACAATAGAATGCTTTACAAGTGAGGGGGAGGCTCTTTATTTATAGTTGAGCTCCCCCAAAACTGATGGACAAGATTAAGTTACTTCGACGGACAAGATTAACTATATCCCTTGATTTTAGGGATTTACAAGATATGTCATATCTAATCTAATCTACTCTTTACAAGATATGATTCTTATCAATCTTCCAAGATTAGTTACCAAAATAGCCTAAGTTGTCATATCTTCGTTATCGGGCCAACCAGGCTTCAATCTGACAGGCTTCTCTAACATTTCCTTGAATCATGCCAGTTCTCGTGGGCTAAATGATCCCCATCTTATCGACAGTCCTTCATGGGGCGCATCTTGTGCCATGATCACAGGCTTTGCACTTTGGCCCGTGACATTGGGAGCTAAATTGCATTTTTCTTTCTCTATTAAAAAGTGGGCAAATTTGTCCCTGTACATTAGATCAAAGAGCAAATTAGTCATTCCTTTTAAAAATTTCATGTATTTGTACTATTAAAAACAACATGCTTGATAGAATAATCAAACAGTGACATGTAGTGTGCCATGTGTATGTTATACTGATGTACAAATACCAATTTGTAACAGTAGAAATGGATAGAATTTTTAATCGAAGGATCAATTTGGCCTTTGATCTAACATAAAAGGACTAATGTCTAGTACTTTTACCCATATAATCACATTTCTTTAACATTAATCTCATTATATGTTCTTATTATATCTACTCTTTTTAATACAATGCCTAGAATTACCCATAGCCCCTCCCCAACCATTAAATAGGAGGATAATGCACTTCAACGCACTTGAACCTACGTCCTTCTATATTGACAACAATACCGATACAATCACTTTTAAAATGTATCATTCAATCATTTATTATTTAAATTTTAGAATTTATATAGCCCATTCGTTACCGTCAATAATGTTGTGATTCTTAATCCACAGAAAGTAAAGTGCACAATTAGTATCTTTCACCACTTCTATTTTTTCCCCTTTCTTTTATGCTTTCGACACATTATGTAAAATTTATTTTTAGGCCTCTTTTTGTTTGCTAAAGGTGTCTTGAATCTGCCATTCGGCACGTAAACAAGTTATGGCTATAAAAGAAGATAGCAGCCAATGAAATTAAAACTTTAACATGCTAGAAAATTGATTGAATTTGAAAAATCTACAAGAATCTTGTTAAAGTGTAAACCTAACCTAAATATCTCCTTTATCTTTACGATATTTGTACATGATATATATTCCAACATGGATCTAAAAGTATAATTTTTAAACACATAAAAAACTTTAAAAAATTAAACATATCCATAGTTACTCAATAATTATAATCATTAGATTAAACTAATAACTAAAATATTTGAATAAACATGAAAAATACATGGTATCAACAGTGATGAAAAAGGAGGGAGAGGGCGAAGAAGTAAAGCCGAAAACAAAATCGAAAAATGGGTTTGGATCTAGACCCATTTTTCGATTTTGTGATCTAAATTTATTTTTTAATTTTGTTTTCGGCTCTGACTTCTTCACCCTCTCTCTCTCTTCATTTCTGTTGATACCGTATATCAACAAAACTCATTAATAAATTTGAAATAAAAACTTGAAAACTCTCAAGAAAATGAAAATAGAGAAATGCATAAACTTGTTGAAATAAACGTGGAGTTGGGTAAACTAGACATGAAGAATGTGCATGAAACCTAAGGAATCTTTTGATTAGTTCAAAGACATGAAATGGATATTATGGAACCGGAGAATCAATTATAATAATGGAGCTAAAGCTTACACCATTGAGTTTCTCTCAGATCATCAATGACAGCATGTTCCCATCATACATGTGTTGTTTGCTCCGGCCCCATGTGGCCAACTTTCATGAGTTGTCCCATAAACGTTGTAGGAACCCCCCCTCCCCATTATATAAATAACTAAATTTGATATTAATATATAAAAATGTAATTGAGGGTTGCAAGAATGAAGATAAGATGAATTGAATGTCAAATCAAAAATGGAAGTTAATGGGTTGAATGATGCTTTGGCATATGGCAAATAACAAGTGGAAAACTCATTCTGGTTGGAGATAAAAGGATCTCCTATCAATTCCTTTGTCTTCTTCATTATCATGGGAATTTCACCTTTTTTTTTGTTTGGTATTGGTTTTACTCCTATATTCTCTGGGTATTTCACTTTCTTTCCTATTTTATAAATTTGTAATTATCTGGACATGTGGACTCATCATTACTTGCAGTACTTTCAGATATATAATTTCATGACACCATGTTATACATCATTAAATGAGGAATATTTATTAGGATAATCAATGGTTTATAAATTTGATTGTATATAAATGTTAATATGATTTAATTTGGTAGTATTTACTTATTATCATTTTATATTTACTTATTATATTAACAATTATATTTTATCTAACATGAAAAAAATAAGAATATTGTAACATCCTATACTCGACCCAATCGTTGGGTCCAAATTACAGTGTGTTACATTTGTTGTTGTAGCAACTATGATCCAAAATAAACACAATTCAAACCGTTTATTATTCAAATGCAAACATTATGAAATTTATACATTCTCGGGTCTTATATGAGCTTACGAGAGCTTTAAAGTTATCCCAAGGTTAAATTAGGACTGAGTTGTAAAATATTCAAATTATAAGGTTAACGTCGTGACGTCACATTTCTACGTTGAGACTTCGCCGTATAGTTTGTCACATCATGACGTCAGGCCACTCGATGTCGTGACATCACTTACTATTTTGACCTCGTCAAGACGACGGGGTTTCTTGTCTCAACATTACATTATAAGTCATTTCTCATCGGGATGTGATACGTTTGATGTTGTGACCTTTAACCTATAGTTTGTTCCATTCAACAAATGCACACATATATTACATCCAGCTAAACCATGCTAACTTCAAACACTCAAAACATGATTCTTAATACCATGATACAACAATGTATCAAATCTTAACAATTTCAAATAGATGAACTAATATACTATATCTATGCTTTTGTCATTCATGTCAAATTCATCCAAAATCAATTTCAAAGGCAGCATTATACACATCAAAAACATATAATTTACTTTTGAGCATATAATCACACTATCAACTAAATTCACATGTACAAATTTGATACTTACATTCATATGGACATCAAGATATACCAAAAGTGACTCAACTAGAAAGGTACATGCCAAACTATTACAAAACTGGAAATACACCAACATTGCTGAGTTGGATTCGATTCTTGGATGCTAAGATGAACTTCCTTCGATTTATCGAGAATCTACCTTACCTACGTATAGAGAAAACAAAATTATATGATGAGTAAAACACTTAGTGGTGTTTCTATGATTCAAACATTATAAACAAGTTTATGTAATGCACATAGTTAATTTCTAACCTAATTTCATTATATTTCATTTCAAACACCTAAGTTTCATATAAAACATGCTTTTACCAACCTTACATATAAACCATTCAACTGTTCATACCAAAAAACTATCATTATATATACATATGAATTTAAATATAATCGCCTTTGCAACTTATTGCATTATAGGCATGTCTAAACATATCATTCATTTCTTCAAGTATAATTTACTCATTTGAACACATTAAATACAATTCCATGTTATTAATTCAATCATTTTTGAGTCTACAAGTTCATCAAAACTTGATCTATCCTTAGGGTTTGTTCTCAATTCAATTCATATACTATAAAAGTTCAAATTTTATTTCATTTTCCATTTAACCAATTTACATGTTTTTTTAACCCTATTAACTTGACATAGACTCAGAACGGACACGCAAATCCGTCACCCTATTTTGCTTGGCAACAAGGACGCTATAACAATTCATAATACCATCCTGGATTGCCCGAAAATAATGGTTTTCTCAACTCAATCAATCTGTCACCCCGGATTGCTCGACAACGATGACTCAATATATATAATCTACTATCCTGGGTTGCCTAAAAATGATGGCTATCAACAATAGTTTAACCCTATGGCATGCCAACTATTTCTGACTCGGTTTAAACAGGTAATGGGGTATTCCACTTCTGATTCATTATATTCAATTCAATTTATAATTCAAAAATCTCAAATCAATAAAAATATCATAATTCCATAACTTATATAACATTTTTCAACACAAGTCCATGCCAATTTGCAAATATCAAGTAAATTTTTAGTTTTATACTTTATTCAATTTAGTCCCTATCTCGAAAATCAATCTCATACATACCTAATCAACTCAAATAGTTATAAATGGCTTACTTCAACAATTTATGATGTGAAATGACATGAAAATAAAGTAATTAAATAGGTCCCAAATCATAGAGATACAAACCAGAAATTTTGAGCTACTCGTCGACGACCTTAGATTTTCCTTTCCCTCTCGATGAATCTGGGTTGACGTTAGCTACAGATTAATATAAACATACAACATTATCAATATCCAACCATTTCACATTCAATTATCAATTTATACCAATTTTGTAATTTATTCAATTTAGTCCCTAAAATAAGGACTAACATAACTTTCAATTTAAAGCTCCAAACCGAAATTGATTTTCACTATTAACCATTAGGGATCCATAGTCAAGTTCAATTAACTTCACAATTTAATCCTTTTTTTCACATCTAAGCTTACAATCTATCAATTTAACATTTAAAACTTCAAGAAATCAATAATGCCAACTTTCTAAAACTTTAACAGTTTTACAAATTGGTACATGAGCTAACTAAATCAAATTTCCTTGACCTCAAAAACATAAGAATTATAAGAAAACGACTAAATTAAACATACCAATTGATGGATTAAAATTGAAACCCTAAGGCGAGTTCTATGGCTTCTCCTTAAAAAAATCGGTGTGGATGGATGAAGAAGAAGGAAATGTTCTCTTTCCATTCACTTTGTTTGTTTTTATTATAATTACTTTTTATACATATTTATTAAATTACAAATTTAACATTACTACTATTTAAACATCATTAGCCACCGTACATCAATACATGTTTAAAATAGATATATTTTCTATTTCAGTCTTTTGGTTAATTGCAATTTATTTATTTTCTATTTAAAAGTTTATAGCAATTGAAATTTATAATTTAGTCTCTAAACCTTAATTAATCTATAATTCGACTAAAGTACTAGTACAAAATTCAATTCACCTATAATATAACCTCGTAAGTATATTTATACAATATTTACAGATTCGGTTTACAGAAACGGAGTCCTGAAACTAAATTTTTTGGCACCACTGAAAATTGGGTCGTTATAAAAATCATGAAATATGCAACATGCTAGTATGATCCAACCTTATGTTTTTGTACTACACTAAGGTGATGTTAATATGAAAAATATCTTTTTAAAACAACAAATGTCTTATCAACCACAATTCGAAGCCTTGAATGTATGTAGTGCTTGTGTTTGACACTATTCTTTCTAATGATATCATGCTCTACGTTATGGTGTAAGAAAATATTTTTTATTTGCATAACTAGCATTGACTTTATGATTTTTGATTTCACATTCCAAATAGAATGTAGATTTAATTATAAAAACTTATATAAAATTAATTTTGAGAACGAGATTATATCTCTTTTTATAATACATAAATTAAGTAAAAATTATAATATATTACCTTTATAAAAAATATTTTATATATTGTCCAAAACTTTCATAACACTTCTTATGAATAATATTTGTTTTCATAACTTTAGGAAGTTATTTTTATAAATAAGTTGTAATTAAAAAAATTATAACATTTTTTTATGAATAAGAATATTATTTTTATAATATATAGTATAGACACATAAATTAGTTATATCCATACTTCTTAGCCATAACATTTTATAATTAAATATATTTTAACTCTTTTATAATATATAAATTATTTTTTATAATAAAATTTTTGGCCATAAATTTAGAAATTTTTTAAGATGAAATAATATAATTTTATAAAATACATGAATTATTTTTATAATATAATTTTTTAAGATTTACAATATAAGATTTTTTTTACCATAACCATCCCAAACACTCATATGTGTCCATGCTTATAATATAATTTTTATAACTTGTACAAAAATTATTTTTAAAATTAGATTTGAATGTAATTACTTGTGTAATTACTACAATTTTTATCCTCCCCTAAGAATTAGAAAGTGTAATGGGGGATGATGCAATTGCACTCAATTCAGTGGGACCCACCGATTACAATGATTATCCAAATATGTCGCTATTGTATAAGTAATTACACTCAAATCTAATTACTAGGTAGGTTTTTAAACACTACATTAAATTTTCTTTTGTAACAAATTTGTGATCCTTAGACTTTTGGCTATTTTTAGAACTCATCCCATAGGATTGGTTGGTGTGAGGTCCAACGTTCTATATGAAAGTATTTAAATTGATTAGATTTTTGTCACACTCATTATGTGGGTAAAAGAAAGTATAGGCTCGGTTGGTCTAAGTCCTACATGAAAGTATTTAAGTGAATTAGATTTTATCACATTCATTATAGGGTAAAGAAATTATTTAAATTTACTCAATGAATATAGGTGGAGTAATAATGACTTGTACTGATCTTACTGGACCACCATGAAGTCTATTATTTCTTTCTCTCCAAATGAAGTAAATAGAAGCATTTCACGCTACCCTGAGAATGGTAGAGTAGTGATTTACATGTTCCCACCCTTTGAATCCATTCAAACTCATCATGCCGATAACTAGGCAACCCATGCAAATCACAGGCCTGCAATATTTTCCCCCAGAGTTCTCTTGAGTAAGAACAACTCATAAAATATGGTCCATAGAGTCAGCTTCATCATCACAACATAACACACAAATAAATTGATCTGCAATTCTCAAGAAATCATTCTGTTTTTGGTTGCTAACTTGTCCATAATAGCTAACCATTCCATAAATGAATTCCTAGGAATAGTAACAATTCCTAACTCTTCTTGACCTTATATGACTCTTGAGGAGTTTGCAACCTGAGGAGTTTCTTCCATACCCAGCAATGACTTTGCTTTGCTTGAATTTGCAGCATGTCGCGACCTTTAAGGATATAAAGCTGGACCCGAGCTACCCAAAGTGATCCAGCTTTCATCCATACTGACCACAAGTTCTGCATCATATATACAAACTTCATTCTAAAGAACAAATGTTTTTACTCCAATCCCACCTTTAGTCTTGGGATGACATATCCAATCCCAACTCACTTTTGCCCCCCTTGCTGAACTTGCAGAACATCTCCAAAGAAAGGAATTATATAACCGTGTAACCTCCTTTATAACCTTAGAAGAAAGAAACAAAACCCTGAACCAGGAATTTTGGATACTAAAGATGATCGGCTGTAACGACTGAAGTCTACAAGCAAATGTAAGACTTTTGTCATCCAACAATTAATTCTATGAGAGATTCTCTCCACCAAACCTTTGCAATCAGTAACACTTAAATTGTTTGCAACCAATGGAACCCCAAGATATCTGAACGGTAATGCCTCCGTTGTAATTCCAATACATTCAACAATTTGCAACTGTTCAGAAGGATCAATGCCAGAGCAATATAGCTCACTCTTCACGTTGTTCATTTGCGTCCCAGAAATGCAATAAAAGAAATCGAGAATATTACTAATTGCAACAATAGGCTCAGTTGTCCCCTTTGTAAAAACCAACAAATCATCGACAAAACACCCATGTGTTACCTGTAAATCTTGGCATCTTGGATGATATTGAAAAACCTTATGCTCACTAGCAATATTCAATAAACCTAACAACACATTCATAACTAGAATAAAAAGATGAGAGGACAAAGGGTCCCCTTGCCTAACTCCCTTAGCCCCTGAGAAATACCCAACCAAACCACCATTAATCCGCGAAATGCATGCTCTAATCCATTTGCAGAATTTTTCTAGGAACCCAAGCACCCTCAGAATTTGAAAAATAAAGCTCCAACTAATTGAGTCAAAAGCCTTCTTGATATCCACTTTAAGAGCACATCTTGGAGATAAGTTAGCTTTATTCCCATTCATAGAAAATAAATTAGCTTTAATTTTAACTATTGTAACCAACACAACTAATTCCCCTTTCAACTCATCAGGTATAGTAGTCTATATAATATCTCTAAGTAGATCATCAAGACTAATTCTCCTTTGCTTTATGTGAGACGGATCACTTAAATCTATATTTAGTAGAAATCAGTTGAATTATTATCCCTATAAAATATAATTTATACTTAGAAATAAATATCTTTACGAGTTTCATGTATTTATAGGGAGAGATAGGAGAATCCTAATTCAATTAGTATAATATAAATAATACTTATCTAATAGAAATACTATTATCCTAGTTTTGGGCATCTCCTATATTGTGTCTAATTATATGCGCCTCTTGTACTTTTAACCCAACATTTTATAATTTAATCCAACATATTTTTTATTTTTTAAAATAAAATTATTTATTAAATTAATTTAAATAAAATTTTTCAATTAAATAATTTTCCCAACTCAATTCTAATTCCGTTAAAGTCATGTCAACTATACCATAAAAGAATTTATAATAAAATATATTTAATTTTCATATTAAATAGACTCTCAATTACCAATTAATTTAATTTCATTTTCAAACTTCAATGATTTAATTAATTAAATAATGATTCAAAAAACTTAAATTATTTCTCAAGTCAATTCCATATTTAGTGAGAAACCACATTCATTTCTGAATGTAACACATTTCTCTAACTTTATCATTTCTATCCATTTTTGTTCATTTTATTCTAAATACAATTCATTTCTAGTTTTAATGAGTTAGTGGAGGGATTGATTGGACATATGTAATTTGGGTTAAAATGATTTATAATTAAGTTCCAAATTTTCTTCTATTAATTATAAACTCATTTAGTCATGAAATCCTTCCACTATAGTATCGTGACTGAGCTCTCCCTAACTATATACCATTACAAAAGCTAATTGATCAGTGCTTGTCCAATGACCTTTGTCATAAGTGTATTACTCTCATAAGGTACCCTTAATCTCTTTGAGATAAGTTTATTCTCTCAATATGATCTTATTTCTCTGATAGTAACTATTACATCTTCATGAAAAGTTAATTACTATCAAATAGTAATTAAGTCATTTATCATAAAGTCAAAAGACTCATGGTCATGTTTACTTTTCATTTATCATGTAATGCCAATAAGAGGATATCATTTACCCATTTTTAGGGCTATGATTTCTGCTATTGTGAATGGTGTTACATACTGCAGAAGCCGCATACCTAACGCATCAACTTTTGATTCCTTATCTATTTGAACTCAGGCTTTTACTTACATTAAAGTATACGAGTCATGCATATATAATCCATCATCCACTTAGAATTAAGGTATGTCGCACTATGAATGTTACAAGTGAATAAATCCATAAATGGATTCAAGATTTATTCTACCTGAATCCTATTTGATGCACTATTAGTTTAGTCAATCACATATATGAATCTATCTTCTGGTAGTCATCCACTCCAATGCTTAAAATAAAGTATCTCCCCAATCCCTAAACCATAACCACGAACTCAAAACCTAAAACCCTAAACAATAATCTTAAATAGTAAACCTTAAGCCCAAACCCTAAACACGACCCATAACAATGAATCCTAAATATAGAAACTCAAAAATGAACCCCAAACTAAAAATCCCAATATTAAACTTTAGCCCATAACCGTGAATCTTAAAACCTAAACCGTAAATCTAGAATCTTGAATTCTAAACCCTAAGCTTTAAACCTTAAACCTTAAACTCAAATACATAACCCTAAATCTTAACATCTTAAACCTAAACCTTAAAATTAATAATCATAATCCATAAACGCTAGAACATATAACATTAAATCCTAAACACTAAATCCTAAACCTAGAATCTCAAACCCTAAATAAAAATATAGAACTCTAAACCATACAACCTTAAGCTTCAAACCTAAATTCAAACCCATAACATTAAATCATAAACCATAAACACTGAACCCTAAACTTTAAAATTAAAATCTCTAACCATGAACCCAAACTCCAAACCTTAAATCATAATCTCAAACATTAAACCATAAACCTTAAGCTAAACCAATAATATTTAAACCCCAAACTTAATACTCAATAACCCTAAACTCAAACCCATAACCATGAATCTTAAATCTAAAATCTCGAACCTTAAAGTAAAAACGTCAAAGCCCAATCCTAAACTATAACCATAACCTTGAATCCTAAATTGTAAACACTAAATCTAGAATCTAGAACCATGAAACAAAACATAGAACTCAAACCCTAAACTCAAACACATTAAACCCATATATCTTAAACTTAAACCCTACACTCTTAAATATATAACACTAAACATTAAACCTTAAATCTAGAATCTCAAATCCTAAATTCAAAACATAGAACCTTAAATCCTACAACATTAAACCTCAAACCTAAATCCAAACACATAACATTGAATATAAACCCTGAACACTACACTTTAAATCTAAAATCTCAAACCTTAAACCCAAAACATAAAAACTTAAACCCTAAAGTAAAAAATATAACCCCAAATACTAAACCTTAAATCTAGAATCTCAAACACTAAACCCAAAACATAAAAGCCCAAATCTTAAACTCAAACATATAACTTTAAACCCTAAACCATAATCTTAAACCCTAAACCTTAAATACAAACCCTAAACTCGAACCCATAACACTCAAACCTTAAACCTTAAACTTAAACCCATAACCATGTTCTAAATCTAGAATTTAAAATCCCAAACCTTGAACCCAAAACCTAAAAGCCCAATCCTAAACTTTAACTCATAACCTTGAATCTTAAACCACAAACCCTAAATCTAAAAACATAAACCCTAAACTCAAACACATAACACTAAACCCTTAAACCTTATACCCAAACTCTAAAACCTAAACCTTAAAATTAATAACCATAAACTATAAACCCATAAACCTAAAACCTAAAACCTTAAATCCTACTCCTAAATCATGAACCTTAAACCCTAAATATACAATCTCAAACCTTACATCCAAAACATAAAACATTAAACCATAAAATCTTAAACCCTAAACATAAATTCAAACCCATAACATTGAATCATAAACCTTAAAACATAAACTTTAAATCTAAAATCTCGAACCTTGAACCCAAAACCTAGATGCATAAACTTTAAACTCTAAACCCTAAATCTAAAATATTAAACTTTAAAACTAAACACTAAAAGCCTAAACCCTAAACTTAAACAAATAACCTTAAACCCTAATATCACACTATAAACCCCAAGCTCAAACCTTAAACTTAAACTAATAGCCCTGAACACATTCAACCATAAACCCAAACCTTGAATCCTAAACTCATAACTCATAACCCTAAACCATTATACCTTAAACTCAAACCATAAATCCCAAACCTTTAAACCATAAACCTTAACCTTAAACCATAAACCCAAACCCTAAATTTAAAATCTCAAATACTAAACCTCAAAGTTCAGGGTTCGAGATTTTAGGTTTGAGATTCAGAGTAAAATAATCACCAAAATTACAAAAAAATTACTATTTAAAAAAAAATTAGTTGCATATAAATAAAAAACATTAACTTCCACAAAATTGTTTATAATTTTAAAAAATTAATTATTTTAAGTAATTTAATTAAAGTTAAATTAAGTTGGAAAAGATATTATATATATAAGTGTATAATAATACTTTGTTATCTTTAAATTTTTATGACATGTCATGATTCTATTGGTGCCTAAAAACTAAACTTTTTAAGATCATCCTAATATAATTTAGGGTAAATTACACAAACAGTCACTCAACTTTGGGATAGCTGACAAAACAGTCACTTAAGTTTCAATTCAGTCACTCAACTTTTGAACAATAACAAAATAGTCACTAACGTTACTAAATAGTGGCAAATCAGTCACTTATTAACATGTTCTGTTATCGTCTTAACGAGATTGCTAATGTGGCAAGTTAACTAGCTGATGTGGCCAGTTAACTTGCCACGTTGGTGAAGTTGTAGAAGGGTCAAGGTTTGACACGGGTTTGGGGGAAATCTGAATAGGTGGGTTGGTTTAGGGTAAAAAAAAGAAATTGATTGTGATTAAGGGGAGATGGAAAAGAAAATCGATTGGGAAAAAATAACAAGGATTTGGGTTAGAAATTGATTTGGGAATTGATTAGCAACGTTGGTTTAGGGTTAAAAAATTGATTTAGAAATTGATTAATAGGGTTTAGGGTTAAAAATTGATTGGTTTTTTTTTATTTGGGGAGAAAAGAAGACAAAAAGTGAAACCTATCAATGTTTTTGGTTTTCAACGACAATAGTCAATAGAGGAGAAGCTGCTAATGTTGTTACATCCACTGTAATGGGTAAGTTTATGTATTTAGGTTTTGATTTTTAAGATTTAGGGTTGTCTAGATTTAAAATTTGAAAAATGTTGCATTCACATGAGGTTTATGCCAGATTTTGGTTTCATTTGTTATTAACGTGCATGACAGATTTTGGTTTCATTTGTTATTCACATGGAGTTTAGGGTCTAGTTATTAAAGTGAATGGCATATACTGTGTATGGTCTGCCATATGCATGATGCTGTGTATGTCATGTTTATTGTTTGTATCAAATTGATTTAACTATTCAAATATGATTTATGAGTATTTTAAATATGTTTATTGAAATTTTGTGTATTCAAATATGTATGCCATTTGCATTCTAATTGCCTTATTAAGGAGACAAATCTGTTCCCATTTTTATAACTAACAATATCAAGTTTGGTTATTGTTTGGTTATAAAGAGACAAATCTATTCCTAGTTTCAAATATCAATTGGATTAAATTTGTTCTTTAGCTTCTATATTGTATTGGTTATTGTTTGCCATTGCTAAAGTTTAGGGTTAAAGTGTTCAGTTATTGTCTGTCATGTCATTTCTTATGTTGTATTAAATTGTTTGGTTGTTGTTTGCTTTTATTGATGTTAAATTTGTTTGGCAGGTTTAATTGATGATAATTTTAATGAGTGAAGAAGAAATGTCTGATTTTGATGTGTTTGATAGTGATGTGTCTACTAGGATTAGGGTTAATCTAGATGGTTTAAACATGGATGATATAAAAGTAGGGGAACTGTGTGGTGATGATTCTGGGAGGTTAAATAATGCACATGAATCTGACTTAGATGGCCAAAATTGGCCTGAGTTTAACCTAGATAATGACATGAGTAACCCTAAACTTTAGGTTGAATTATTATTTAAGTCAAAAAACAGTCTAAAAGAAGCTGCCAAATAGTATGGTAGGCTGAATAGTTATTTTATTAAGTTCCCAAAAAATGATCTAAAGAGGTTAAAGACAGTTTGTAGTTTAAAATGTCTATAACCAAACTTGGCAAATTAGGAGTTCAAACCCTAACCATACTTGCTCTAAAGTCTATAAAAATAAGAATGTAACCTTAGCTTGGATAGGTCAACATTACAAAGAAAATTTCACTACTAATCCTGATTATTCTTTGACATCATTGCAACAAGATGTTAAAAGAGATTTCCTTTTCCTTGTCTTATTAACCAAATGTAGGAAGGCTAAACTTAGTGCATTGGAATTAATTGAAGGAGCTCATAAGGCTTAATATGAGAAGATTTATGAGTATTTGTTGAAGATTAGGACCCAAAATGAGGGAACAACAACAATCTGTTATCTAGATAACATGTTGTTTCAAAGGATGTATGTTTGTCTGCAGGCATGCAAAGATGGCTATAGGGTTGGTTGTAGGAGTATAATAGGTTTAGATGGATGTTTCTTGAAGGGCTACTTTGGTGGCTATCTACTAGCAGCTGTTGGGATAGATGCAAATAATGGCATCTATCCTATTACATATGCTGCTATCGAAAGTGAAAACCAAGCATCATGGCTCTGGTTCTTAGAGTTGCTCGCATTAGACTTGGAAATTGTGAGCTCATGCCAGATATCTTTCATGTCTTAAAAATAAATGGTAAACCTCAATTTGTCTAGTTTGTTTTATGTTGTTTCTGTTTGAGGTTTTTGGTATGTCAAAGAATTAAACTATTTGTGTTCTATTTGCAAGAACTTTTAGAAGCAATATATATGTTGTTTCCTAATGCAGAAACAATACACTGTGTTAGACACCTGCATGCCAATTTCAAGAAAGTTGGTTTTCGAACAAATAAATTGAAAGATTTGCTTTAGAAAGCTATAGAGCAAGCACTTCAAGAGATTTTAAGGGTGTCATGGCTGAACTAAAGAATACCAATTAGCATGCTTATGATTTGTTGAAGGAAAATAACCCTACTCACTAGTCAAGGTCCCAGTTCTTAATTAGAAGCCAGTCTGACACGTTGGTGAATAAACTTTCTGAATGCTTTAACATGCTAAACCCCTATTTTTAATGTTACTTACTAATTATTAAGGACATGCAGTTCATTAATCCTTTATGTTGCTTACTGGTAGGTGATATTTGAAGCAAGAGGGAAACTTATTCTGACCATGATGGAAACAATTAGGACCAAGATTATGTTGTTTATTGTCAAGAAGAAAGAAGAAGCTGAAAAAATTAAAGGAATCTTGTGTCCAGAGATCAAGAAAAAGCTGGATGTCAATATCAAAGATTCACTAAGGTAAATTTACCATTTTTAATATTGATGCCTTTATTCCGCCTTGTGTTTAATTGCTGGTGGGGCTAAGCACATGTTGTTGGACCAATACATGTATGTCTTTATTTTGTCATTTTTAATATATTTATGCCTTGTGTAGGATTGTTGGTGGGGCTGATTACATGTTGTTTTTAATATTGTTTTAGTGATTGTGTTTTAAGTGTGTTTCATCACATGCTGGTGGAGACAGGTATCGGGTTGCATGTGGTCCAGGCAGTCAGCATGTGATGGACCTAGTAATTCTTACTCTTGTAGAAATTGAGATCTCATTGGCATCCCTTTCATACGCGCAGTAGTTGTCATTCACTTAAAAGATGAGTTCCTAGAAACTTATGTACAAACCTGGTACACCAAGCAAACCCAACTTTCCATTTCCTCCAACTTCATAAAACAGTTAGAAGTCCTAAACAATGGGTGTTTGTGCCAAACATGTTGGCAATATTGCCTCCTACACTAAGAAGACCACCTAACAGACCTACTAAGGTGAGAAGGAAAAAACCTGATGAACCACAAACAACAGAAAGGTTGACCAAGAGAGGGGTGGAAATGAGGTGTAGTAAATGCAACAAAATAAGTCACAATAAGAGGAGTTTCAAAGGGGAAGTTGGCCAAAACATTCCAGTAATTCATCTACCTTTGCTTCATTATTTTACTTATAAATGCAATTTTTTCGATGGATTTCACTTGTTTCTGTAGGTCAAAAAACACAAAATTGGTGTTCACAACCAAGTGGTTGCCCCAACTCAGCAACAGACTACCCCAAATCAGTAAGAGACTGCCCCAACTCAATAGGAGGTTACTCTAACTCAGTTACAAACTGCCCCAACTCACTAACAAGATGCTGCCTCAAGAGAAAAGCTTACATTCAAGAGGAAACCAACCACTGTCAAATGGATGTCTTCTACTCAAGAGTCATATGTGACATTGTGAAAAAGACTTTATTTTGTTAACTTTTTGAAATTGTGTAAATTTTCCTATACTTGCTACTGATTTCTTAACTTAGGTAGATTATTTGTTTTTTTTGTAAATTTGGCTATGATTGCTACTGTTATCTAAACTTAGGCATATATAGTCATTGGATTTTTTTTTGGTAAATTTACCTACAATTCAAATATGTTCAATTGTATTGAATTGTAGGCAAATTTGACAATAGTTTCCCCCTCCTTTTGTAAACCGTTTGGCCTTAATATATGAAAGAAGTTTAAATGCTGACCAATGTGTTTCTATTTTTTTCCCCATCTATTTTGTCTCTTCTAACATATGAGCATTGATCCATGCAATGTAAGAAGCTGCCAAACAATAACCAAATACTCTTTCAAGTCTTAAAAATAAGATTAAACATTTAGAAAATGAAATGAAATGAAATACAAATGTGTAAGAATATCAAGCCATTACAATAACCAAAGACTCTCCCATTACAATTAGTCTTTCAACTTCAAGTCTATAAGCAAACTTCTACCTTTGACAGGCCATTACATTTGGGACCCCTAGCTTCCACTCACCTTGAATGAATAGCAAAACAATATACCAGCAGCCACATAAGCTGGTTTTCAGTGCTAACAATAATAAGAACACCAACTATCACATAAGTTGGTTTGGGGTTTAAAAAGCAACAACAATATTACAAATACAAGCACCAAAACCCATGTTTTTCTCCCCCTCCTCCTTGCATCCTCCAATGTCCTCACTATTTCAAAAGACCCAACAACACAATTCATGAATATGGTGTCAATGGTGGATCAAACCAGCTAAAAAAAAAATGACATGGTTTTTGAAACTCACTCCCAAACTTTTTATCCCCCAAAACCTCCTACCTGAGTTGTCATTGGACCAAGACGTGTTTAATTTGGCTAGGTTTCCACAATAGCACACCAGAGTTTCGACCGACATCTCCATTTTTTCTCTTCTCTTCCTCCTTCTCCTTCTCCTCCTCCTCCTTCTTTTTCTTCTTCTTCTACTGCCTAAACCCTTTATTGGTGCTAAAGGGGTTGTTTAAATTGATGGTAACCAGCCAGCTGGATGGTTAATGACAACAAGGAAGCCGTCATCTGCCATGTCATTTTTCCGTTACGTCTGTAACGAAAAATGATTAAAAGGACTGCTTTGTTATTTTTTGAAAGTTGAATGACTGAATTGAAACCTAAATAACTGTTTTGTTAGCTATCCCAAAATTGAGTGTCTGTTGGTTTAATTTACCCTATAATTTATTCACTAGTTTGTTTGACCCTCCAACTTTACAAAAAAAAAAACTCATTTTAGCCCTCCATTTAAATTTTTACCTCTTTTATCTCTTGAACTTGTATTTTTGTCAAATCACCTTAAAGTGGATGAAAAAATTAACATTTTTTAGCTTTGTTAATGTTGCATACACGTGACATATCATCATTTAATTTATTTTTTAATTAAAATTTAAAAGAAGGGGAAATTTATTCGATAAAATGATAAATGTTAAAGAACAGTTAAAATCTGTGAAGCAAAAGAGTCATCACAATTTCAATGCCTTTTGATATATAGATAACATGAAATTCTACCCCATAAATATTCAGGGCTGGTGTCGATAAAAAAATAAAAATAAAAATCAGGGCTGGTCGTAGAATCCATTAATACAAACTCCAGACACACCTTTCCAAAACCAATATCCAAAGATGCCAGCAACATAAAAACAATAAATAAAAATCACCCAGGAACAGCTGCAACACAGTGTCACGGTTGGTATTCCGAACGGTACTTCTATTTAGTCATAAAATTTGTCCTATATGTTTCGTTTAAAGCTTATGGTTTCTTCTTGTTTTGCTTTGCCACTGGAAGAGAGATGTGGATGAACCCAAACTTCCTCCTCTGGGTTAAGTACTGCTTTTGATCATCCCCATGTTCTTTTTGGTGATCAGGTATCTGAGGAAATGTCAGATCTTCCCTTAGTTCATGAAGCCTTTGACTCAAAGCAACCTTTTGCCTTTCAGTGTTGTGGCCCTCATTAGGCCTTTTCACCACACAATCGTCAGGAGTAACCTGTTTCCTGCTCAAGATATCCCTCATTGAAACTGTCGGCCTTAATACAGGCTTTGGTTCATCATCCATTGTTGGGTTTTGCTTGTTCATCAGATCATGTAAAGGAGATCGAGGAAGATGCTGATGCTGAGGGATTGGAGGGTGGAAATTGTTGATCTTAGTGGCATTATAAATGACCTGTTTCTTCTGTTCTTGTTCTGGAATCCATCTCCTGAGAGCTTCTTCAGCATCAAGTTGCTTTCTGGTTGCAATTTCGAGTCTGTTAAGAGCCTCTGCCAATGCTTGTTTACTATGTTTAACTTCTTCTGAAGCTTCCTCCAGCTTCTTCAAGATTGACATTTTGGAGATATTTGCTTCCGCAAATTTGTGCATTGCATGGATTACTTTCCTGTTAGAAACCTCTTCTGCCCTTATAACTTTCGGGGTTCCAAGCAACGGTTCGGGTTCTGGTTCCGGCAGGGAAAATCCTGATGAGTTGGCATTGCTTGGCAAACCCTTCATTCCCGTAAGGGCATTCATTTCAATTAGAGCAAGTGCCTCAGCTGCCCTGGCGGCTTCCTCCATCTTCTTGGCTGCAATCCATCTCATTTGAGCAGTCCTGCGACAGGGCCTATTTTCTTCATTCCCTGGTAGTGGCGTTGATCTTGGAACTTCAGTTTTTGCAGGATCAACCGTTTTCTTAAACTGCTCGAGCTTCGAGTTGTTGTGAAATGGAGATCTTAAGATGTTGGAACAATTCTCAAAACTCCCATGATTGGCAGCACCCACATTGTTGGCAATCTGTGGCTTCACCTTCACCCCTGCAAACTTACAAGTTAGCCTCTCAAGGGTGATATCAAGTAAACTTTTCTCTTTCTTCGTATTCTTATTTAGAGACTCAACAAAAGTTTGAATCACCCCAAGATCATTGATAGTTTTACCAAGGTTCAGTTTTGCTTCTTTCAACTCCATCAAGATCAAATCAGGAGATGAAATGGGGCAGAGGCTTGAACCCCCGTTCCCGATCCGTTCACGGTGCTCCATGTTCATTTCTTTGATAGCAGGAGATGGCATGTTGTCTGGTGTAGCAGTGGCCATGCATTTCAAAGCTTCATTCTGGAGCTGTCTCTTTAAATCTTCCACAATCCTTTTTGTAGTTCCAAGTTCTTCAAGCACATCCAAAGTCTCCAACTCTTTCACAATCAGATCTTTCTCCAATTCTGCTGCTTGTTCTTCCACTTTCTTTATGTCAAACTCTTCAATCCCGTTCTGTTCATAACAAATTCGATTTATCGTACATTAAAATTGGAATAGAAATCCTCTGCCCACATATTGGTTCCCCCTCCCTGCCCCTTTCACGTTTAGCTTTTTTTATTTTTTTTTAATTTCATTAATTGTTTTTTTATAAAACTTATTAGTTTTTTTTAAGTAAAAAAGACTTATTAATATTATTTGTTGTTTTACGTCACGCTTTTAATTTTATAAATAATTTGTTTAATTAAGAGTAGAATTTAATTATTATAAAAATAGTTTAAATTAAATTTTATTATATAATAATTTATAATTAAATAGACGATTAAAATTATTCAAAATTTAATATGTCTCATTAAAAAATGAAATTTTTTTTTTCTTTTTGAAATAATAGGATACAAATGCTAAATCAATTGCAAATAATTGTATAAATCAAATTATTAAAAATAATAAAAATATTATTTAAAATAAAAATATATTGAATAATTTTAACAATTATTTAAATGCCTGTTTTTGAGTAATTTAGATGCATTTTTATATTTTAATATCTTATTTAAATGATATTTCATTAAAATTGAATAATTATAAAAATTTAAATAAAATAAAAGATAAATTAAGATAGATAAAAGCAACTTAAGAAAAAAAATTAAAATTAGGGTAGTCAATTTTATTTTAGTATCGTCTTTATTGGTTGGAACGTTATTTTGAGTAGTAAACCGGAATAATAAACTTTAAGTTTTGTTGTAAATTTCGGTCAATATTGTTCATACCAGTGCGTATTGGTTGATTTCGCCGTTTCAATTGAAATTTGATTTACTAGTTGATAAAAAATAATTTTGAACTTAAATTTAAATTTTTTTTATCATTTATTTTGGATTTTATTGAATCATGGGTTTTTATATGTATGGTATGTGATGATCTTATTGTTCAATTTATGTAATAAATTCTTTTGCTAATTTATTTTTATTTTGTTTAATGATGGACTATATTTGTGAACCTAAATAATATTTTATATAATTGATGAGTATTTTATATTTAAGAATTTCTCATTATTTGATATATATATACATATATTAATTTTTTTTAAAAATAACAATAAATCCAAAATAATACATCGAAATAGACTGGCATCAATACATTCAAGTGCCAATAAAAAAATGTATCCACTTCTAAAATTTTAATATAACCCTTTAAAAAACTCAAAGAATGAGAATGGAAAAATATTTTCTATAAATTAAAATCTCTATTGAATTCTATAAATTAAGAAATAAAATTTAATTTAGAATTAATTTTACTATTGAATAAATAAATTAATTAAAAATTTTAATTTTTTATTTACTAAGACAATTAATTTTTTAAAAATTTGTTTTATACCGTAACTTGAGATTGATTTATTAATTGCGTCTACTTCGAAAAAAAAAGTTTTTTTTTCTTAATTTTTTAATGAAACACGTTAACTTTGGAATGAATTTAAGATTACTATTTAAATATAAATTATTATCATAATTTACTTTTTACTATAAAATTTAAATAGTACATATTAAATTTTGAATAAAACTAAAATCTCTAAATATTTGTAATTGTTATATAATAAAATTTAATTTAAATTATTTTTATAATAATACCAATAAATTAAAACTAAATTAAATTTGAAAAAAAACAGAAGAGAAAGGTTGACGTGAAAGGGGCAGGGAGAGGCACCAATATGGGTGCACGAGATTTTAATTCTTGCGAGGTATAATAATTTATTTTGCTTTTTAATTTTACAAAAAAAAAGTTATTTTAGTTATTTATTTATTTATTTTTGTCTCTTTTAGTAGGGGTGCTTAAACGGTTAATAGTATTAATTAAATTAACCGAACTTTGTATGTTTTTTTATTAAAATAAGTATAAAACATATCAAAAAAATTGATAATGTTTATTTGATAAAATTATCTAAATTAACCGAATTAAAACTACATATAATTTTTATTATTAATTCTTAAGTTCGGTTAGTTTGATGAATTTCCTGATTTTGAATCGAGTTAGATCGGTTAACTGACCGATTAATCGAATTAGATCGATTCAATTAATTAATTCAGTTTTAACTGAAATTTAAACACCCCTATATTTTAGATCTTGAATTTGCATTATTTATCAAATCACTTAAAAATATATAGAAAAATTAACATCTGTTAACTTTGCTGACATGACATCTACATAGCAATTCACATGTATGCCGTGCTAGTAATTAATTAATTTTAAAAAATTAAAAATTAAAAAGGTTATTGTGAAATATGGTGTTTAAATCCGATAATTAAAAGGACTTGGACATCTATACATATAACTTGCTACAAAACAAAGCATACTTCACATCATATGTAGTCGAATTAAAAGCAAAAAATACTTACATACGTCTCTCCAAACTTGTACAATGGCACCCTAGGTCCGCTGCCACCAAACCGGGTTACAGCCTCCTTAACCGACACAAAAGGCGGTGAAGTATCGATCTCTGCTCTCAAACTAACCCTCCTTATCCCCGGATTCGGGTCTCTGCTTGAGTCGGTGCAAAACCCAAAATTCTTGGAGCTGTGCTCAGGTCTCATCTCCCGGATTCCGGGTGTACCTGGAACCCCTTCCATAGGAGACCCTTGAGGCACTGCTGCCATTACATATGCGCATAAATTAAATAAGCTTCAAGAACGAAATGTTAATGTCAATTTGAGTGTAGATGCAAAAGAGAATTGTCTCATATTTTAAAATGAAAAAAGAAGAAGAAGATACATGATGAGAAATCAAGAAATCTGCATGATTATGTCCATAGTCCCACAAGGTGAGAGAGCAAAGGTGGCAAAATGATTTAATTTCTTTTTCTTTTCTCTGGTGTTTTGGATGAATGTTTGAAGTTTAGTGACGTGTTTAATGGGCATTGGTTGGTAGGATGATGAGTCAGAGTTGGTGGGTCAAGGGGTTTGAGTTGAAGCCAAAAATATGATGACATATCAGCATGTTGGCATGAGGTTGGAATTACATGCTTATGGGTTGATTTATAATTAGGGTAAACTATAAAAATAGTCACTTTTGTTTGTCTCAGATTACATTTTAGTCATTTATGTTTGAAATGTTACGTTTTAGTCACTTATGTTATCGTTTTGTTACGAAGTGGTTACTCTATCGTTAAGCTCTGTTACCTCCCTAATGGCGGTCCTACGTGGCAGTCCAAATGGATTTTAATTGTCAACTTAGATGTCCTACGTAACAGTCCAAATTGATTTTTATTTAATTAAAAACCTATTTTCATCCCAACAACTAGACATCCAAGTTGGCATTTAAAACCCATTTGGACTGCCACATAGGACTTCCGTTAAGGAGGTAACGGATTTTAACAGTAGTATGACCGCTTCGTAAAAAAATGATAACATAAGTGACTAAAATGTAATTTGAGGTAAACAAAAGTGACTATTTTTATAGTTTACCGTTATAATTAAGCATTTGGGCGTTGATTGCGGTTTTTAAGGGATGGTTATGTTGGGAAGGGCAGATTTGCAGTTTTATTGCAAGGTCTAATCAAATCATAAAACTAAACGACATCGTTTGCGTAAAATTGAAGAGAATGATTACATCTATGTCAAGATATCATAAATATACTTCTTAACTTTTTTTTAGCGAGTCTCACGCAAAATGTCACCAAACAATCTTACATTAATTTAATTCAAACTACAAGAAAATTTTAAAAATATTAATTTTTTATTAGGAATAAGATCCTAAAATTTATAGTATATTGATTTATTTGACTTCGACTTGTACATAGGTCGAGTCATCCGGCCCGAAGGCTTGCCCGAAAAATTAGAGGGTTTGAGTAAAAATATAGGCCCAAAAAATAAGTTTGGGCAAAAAAATAAGATCTGTTTAGAAAACGGGCTAAGTTTTGGGTAAGGCTATTTTAGGCCAAGTCCAATCTGACCCGAATATTATTTTCTTGCCATTTTTTTGTTTTTTTATTATTTTCTTGCCATTTTCTTATTTTTTCACTATTTTGCTACCAGTTTACAATTATATTGCTATTATTTTGTTGTTATTATTTAGATATTGTATAACCCTTGTTTTATTGTTAATTTTGTTACTATTTTTCACATTTGCTTGTTAAGTTACATTTATCTCAGTGTTATTTAAGTATATATATATTAATTTATTTTCAATTTTTTTGGAAATATTTATTTTAATTTTTTAAATATTTTTTAAAAATAAATTATATAAAAAATAATATGGGCGGGTCGAGCCTAGATCGGGTTTTAGTATTTTTATCCAGGTCAGGTTTGGGTAAAATTTTAGGCCCATTTTTCGGGTCGGGCCTAAATTTTTTGTTGAGTTCGGCCTGACCCATGGACACCTATAATTTGACTCTCCAACTTTACAAAAAAAAAATTAGCACTTCATTTAATTTTTCGGTTTTTTTAACTTTTAAACTTGCACTATTTGTCAAATCACTCCAAAATCAATGTAAAAGTTAACAATATACTTAAGAAAAAAAATATTAATGTAGAAAGGAATTATGATCATTTTGCCACCAATTTGACATTAGAAGTGAGCCTTCTTCCTCAAAAACATGTTACCCTACAAAACAAAATAATAGGAAAAAGAATATCTCAGAATATTATAAAAAGCTAAAATGTATGAAATATATAAAAGAAAAGAAACAACAAGAGATAAACTAATAAAATGTTATAGATGTGGAAACCCAAGACACATCTCCAAATATTGTAAGGTTAAGAGAAATATTAATAATTTAAATCTAGATAAAGAAATAGAACAAAAAATCAATGAAATTGTTCTAGATGAATTATATATAGATGAATTACATATAATATCTAAATCCCTTAATGAAAATAAAGATTCACTAAATATGTTAACCAAAGACCAAGAATTCATAATTTAAGTTATTGTTAAAATCTTAAAATCCTCATTAAAAGACAAACCCGAAAAATAAATTACTCCTAACCAATCACAAATGTACAATGTACAATATTTAATATTTAATAGATATGAAAAACGAAACCTAGACAAATAAATTTTTTTATTACAATGGAAAATAAGACAAATTAAGTTAGAGCTTTCCCAGTTTAAAAATGAACAACAAGAAACAAATGCAAACTTTAAAACATGAAATCAAAGAAGATAGTTCTTCAGAAACTAAACTCGAGACAGGAGAAAATACACAAGAATACATTATGGTTTTTACTGAAGTATCCATCCAAAGATATTTGATAAAAATAAATGTTATTATAAACAACAAATTTCAATTGGAAACAATAGCCCTTTTCGACACATGAGTAGATCAAAACTATATTAGAGAAGACATAATTCTAACAAAATACAATGACAAAACATCAGAATCTCTTAAAGCTGTAAATGGTAAAAAACTCAAAATTACCTACAAAATTCCCAATGCTGAAATTTGTAATAATTGTATCAAATATCAAACATGGTTTTTAATGGTAGAAGATATTATCCAAGACGTCATATTAGGAACCCTATTCATATATTTAGTCAAACCATATAAGGTAACAAATCTTTCAATCTTCACCAAAGTTTTAAATACAAAGGTAGAATTCCCTTTTGTAAAAAAACCCAAAATAAGTTGATTAATCAGAAACAGAAACAAATTTCTTTTCTAAAAGAAGAATATGTTTTTAAAAATTAATTGAACATTTAGCAAAAAGAGAAAACCAAAAAAAGAATAAACCAAATTAAAGAAGGAATAGAATCAACCATATGTTTTTCCATCCCTAATGTCTTTTGGAATAGGAAAAAAAACATGAAGTAACATTACCTTAAGAAAGTGATTTTGATTTAAGACAAATTCCAACAAAAGTAATGCCAATACAAACGAACAAAGAAATGGAAGAATTTTGTAGAAAAGAAATACAAGATTTTCTCAATAAAAAATTATCAGAAAAACAGCTCTCCTTGGTGTTGCTCCGCATTCTATGTGATAAAAAATGCATTCTATGTGATAAAACACCAAGATTAGTTATTAATTATAAACCCCTCAATCAAAATATAAAATGGATTAGATGCCCAATCTCAAATAAAAAGGATTTAATGCAAAAAATTTGCAACGCCAACATTTTCTCTAATTTCGACATAAAATCAAGATTTTGACAAATTTAAATAAAAAAAAGAAAGATACAAAACGACATTTACTATTCCATTTAGGTAATATGAATGAAATGTAATGCCTTTTGAATTAAAAAATGCTCCATCTAAATTTCAAAGAATTATGAATGAGAATGGTATGGAGCTTAAGACATGGAAGTGACATCCAATCAAATATATCAATATGATCATATAGTGTATACCAATGTAGCTGTGATGTTAGGGAGATGATGACTAACCAGGACAAAGTTATACACATTGATGCCAAATGTAAGCTCAAGTAAACATTTCATAGTAAGAAGATACAAAAGATTTATATAAATTTATAACAAGTTGCCAATAAAAGGAATACTAATTCCTAATCCAAAATACTAGACCTATATCTAGCTCTAAACTTAATTCTAAGTTTAATCCTAGAACAAGTCTTAAGTTCAATCAAAAGGATAATCTTAAGTCTATATACTAATCCATAACATATGTCTAATCCTAGGACTTTAGGCCATTATGTACAAGTGCCTCCTACATAACTTATGGTAATGGGTAATTAAAGCAAGGATTTTGAAACTATTTAATACTTTGTAAAAAGACCATCAAAGGTTAAAATGAGACAAAAACATTTTTGATCATCTTGAACATTTTCAAAAAAAATTGAGATAATGCAAAGATGCTCAAATGATCATATGTGTAATGACTTGCTTTTCATTGGTGTCAGAGAACCCAATTCGAGGTCGAATTTATTAAATCGAATTAGTCCAAAATTTTTTATTTGAACATCTATAAAACAAATACAACTTTTGAAAAGAGAATTATTTAGTAAAATTATTAAATAGGGTATTAATTAAATTTAGTTCAAGGACTTAATTGTGATGTGAGTTTAACTGAAGGAGGTTGGTTGAAGAATTAATAAGCCTTTATTGTGATAATTACCCAATCCTTAATAGCGATTAAACCATTCTTAGGTTTGGTTTAGTGGATTAAGATGATCTAAACCATTCTTTTTTCATTATCTCATTTCTAATAAAATATCAGTCATTAGATTAGTAAGTAATTTTAATTAAATTAATTATTAACATATATTGGTGGGAGTGTAACGACCCGATAGTTAGGGGTATCGGATAGTGCATTTCTGGGACTCCATATATTTTTTAAAAATATTTACGAAGCTAGTTGTGTAGTTAATTAGGTTCCGGTTAAGCGAATTTGCTTGAATTAAGAGCTATTAGAGTATAAGGACTAAATCGCGTATAGGATAAAAGTTGAATTATAGGTTAAAATTTAATTAAAGGGGCTAAAGAAGCAATTATGCATTGTTCCATTAAGTGGACGGCATTAATGATGATTATATATATTAACTTACCATGTATATTATATGTTATATTATATAATAAGAAATATATATGTACATATGTGTTTTAATTATAATAAAATAAAGTAATAATAATAAAAGAAAGAATAAAGAAAAAGAATTAGGAAGACATGCAAAAGTTTGAGAAAGAAAAGAAAGAAGAGAAGAAGGGTTAACGCACGGCTATAGGGACCTTAAGGTTCAAACTTCAATTGGTTAGTCAATTTAGTTCATTTTCTTAGAATTTTTATATTTTTGGAATTCTGGTGTTAAGTACTACCCAACCCATGTTTAAATTTTAGCAATTATTAAGATTTTAAATGTTGTTAATGTTAAATAGTTTTAGTATTAGGAATTAAATTGATAGATTTTTAAGCTAGAAATAGAAAAGGATTAAATAGTAGAACAAATTGTAAATTTTGTGTATTAGGGACTAAATTGTGAAAAAATTGAAATTTAAGGGTTTAATTGAAAATAGGGAACTAAATTCATCTTAAAGTGAAATTAGTGTAAAAATATAAGATTAAATGTGAAATTTAATTGTGTTGTATTGATATATTTTAATTGTTTTAATTCCGTAGCTAACGTTGTACCGAAATCCTCGACTAAAAAGGGGAAGGATAAAATCGACGTCGAATAGCTCGGAATCCACGATTTGTATTTCTATAAATCCGAACCTAGTTTTTAATTATTGTAATTCGATTTAATGCATATGGTAAGTGATTGAGGTGAGTATTTGGCATTTTGATAGTTGATTGAAATGGATTGAATTGGTACAGTATGAATGTATTGATTTATTTGAATTGAAATGAATATATGTGCAAATATGAGAATTGGACAGTGGTTGTATTTGAAATGTGAAATTAACCCTATTAACTGTATTGGGCTGAGTTGGATATAGATGGCATGCCATAGGATAGGAAGAGTTCAGGGATTTCTTCAACTTTGAGTCGATGAGGCACTGGGTGCCAAACTAGTGTGTTGGTTGGATCCATGTATTCGTCAGAGTTCGAGTCATGTTAATAGGGGTAAATAAATAATAAAGTTCTATATTTGATATTAAAAAGACATAATATGTTAAATGGAAATGAGATATTAGATGGAAAAATGAAATGTGAAATTGTTGTGAACAAAAAGAAAAATATGAGTTATGTGCTCATGAATTGAATAAGGAATGAGTTGTGCCATTGTAAAAATGCCAATGTTGATTGATATGTGAAAGCTATTTATATAGCAAGTGATGAGAATTGAAATAATTGTGAAAGCCAAATCAAGAATGAAATCATGTGAAAAATTGAATACAATATAGAATGATGCGAAAATATTTATGAATTTGAAAAGATGATATCTTGTAATGATATGCTTAGTTAGAATATGATTGAATAATTCGGTTTTAGCATTCATATATTGTTATGTCTTTAATTGTTCAGATTATAGAAATATCACTGAGTTTTACTCAGCGTACAATTTTGTTTTCTGTGCGCAAGTTAGGTACTTCTCTTTTGATTGCCGATTTAGCATCCAACAACGATCTCGATCTCAAATGTGGTGATGTTTACCTTTTGTAATGGCATGTACCTAGGATGTGTTTGGGTTTTTTAATGATTTTGGTATATGTTACGTAGTTGAGTTTGAGTATAATGTTGGTTTGGTATGTATATAAACATATGTTATGTTTGATGCCATAATTTGGGTATGTTATTTTGAACCTAAGATTGTTAGGTGTTTGTGAATTTACTAATGATGCCTAGGTGGTTATAAACTAGGCTAAATAGAGTAATTTTGGGTATGTTTTAAACTTTTATTTGAATGATGGATTGATAATATATTTTGATGATTAAACGAATGGTTTTTGAGTTGCTTAATGCCCAAGCAAGTAGGAATTGGTAAACTTATTGTTTAAGGCACATTTTAGGTCCACACGGTCAGACACACGGGCGTGTAACTTGGCCATGTGAGACACACAGCTAGCACACGGGCGTGTGAGGCCATTTCGAGGGTTACACGGCCTGGCATACATGTGTGTGGCTTGGCCGTGTGACCTAAGTAAGTTACATGACGTGTGTCCCTACTTCGAATAGCCACACTGCTGTATGACCCCTATAGTGAAATTTTTCTAACTTTTTCTCAAAATTTTCAAATGTTTTCGATTTAGTCCCAAATCATTTCTAAAGTGATTTTAAGCCCTCAAAGGCTTGAATAAGGGACTCTATGCATGTTTAAGGGTGAATTATATTATGATTATGGTAATGTTTTGAAACTAATGATTTAAATTACGTTTACTCAGTAATGCTCCAAAACCCTATTCCGACGATGGATACGGGTTAGGGGTGTTACAGGGAGAGAATGAAACTTCATCTCTTCTCCACTATATGCCTTAAGAAAAAAAGAAGAGAAAAATTATTTCAACTAGCCACTATTGTTGTCCACCAAATTGCTATGGTAAAGGAGATTCTTCACTTGATTTTAATGAATTTCTAACTTATGACCTTAGATTAACAAAACCCAAATTTTAGATTAGTGAATTGATGAGTTTTAGTTAAGTTTTCATGTTTGAAACTTGAACTTAGAAAGGTAGAGATGATGAGATTCTTGTAAATTATTAGTGTTCATTGATAGTTAGAAGTACTAAAAGTATATTTACAAATTGAGATTTTGATTCAATTGGGAAAAATTGAAAAATACAAAGTATTTGGATATTAAAGTTTATAGGGACTAAATCGAATAATTTACAATAGTGTTTAATTGTCAATGGTTCTTATATTTGACTGTGAAACTAATGTTATTTTCGTAATCAGATAAATCATACGTAGCTAAAGGCGGCGTTGATAGGTCGAGGGATACATGGAAAGAAAAGGCCATAGATGAGTAGCATATTCAGCTTATGCTAGCATAAATTGTTCTTGTTGTGTGTGTGTGCGCCCGCGTACACTAATTCGTTTCATTTGTACGATCTTTAGTGATTCAAGGCTAATATGAATACACATGTGCTAAGTGATATTGAGTGAGATTGGTAAGTTGATAGGGAAATATGTATTTAAGAAATATGAATTAAGTCATAATTATGTGTTTTGAATTGAATGGCTTTATTGTATATATGCCATGTTAAATTATGTGATAATGTTATTTATTAAATGGGAATCCTTATTAAGTAGTCCTAAGATAGAGTTCAGGTATAGTTGACATGCCGTAGGATTTGTTATATGAAGATACTTTGGTTTATATCGATGAATGTTCGGCGCATATTACTTCAAACGTAATGATGAGTACTAGGTGCATTTTCTATGGTGAGTAGATGGGTAGATTGGTGTAACCATCTTAAGTTTGTGTTTGATTAATAGGGGTGATAAAATAAATAGGACATATTGTATAATAATAAAATATATGTGATAAAATGTGAAAAAAAAATTAGTTTACTTGATATTCAATATTGATGTTGAAACTTGAATAGCATGTGATAGACCATGCGAGATTCCATGACGAGATCCCTGAGGGTGTATCGATATGTACTATACGAGGCAAATGTCAAATTATGACAATCTTGAGAAAGTAATAAAGAAGGAATCTGTGCAATAGTAAAATAGTTTATAGTTTTATTATAACTAGTTTAGGAGCATGATATTTACTTAATATGCATGTACCTTGATATCATGTTATGTAAGCACCACTAAGCTCTTTTTCTCAACGTGCAGATTATTTTATATTATGCACAGGTGATGATTAGGTCTCAAACTATACGAGGAGTGTCATCAACATCTAGTTTTCACATCTCAGCTCAACCACATCCAAGTAAAGTTTGTTATGTTTTGTAAGTTCTAATGGCATGTGCCTAGGTAATGAGGGTAATACTTTAAGTCTTGTGGATATGATAATGCTTTGGTACGACTGGAAGCATGTTTTGTTCATTTTGTGATCTTTGATAATGGCATTTAGTTATTATGTATGTATAAGTTTTGGTGTTGTTGCGTATTTAATCAAGTAAGTCCTTACATGATGCATTAATTGTGATGACTCTAGGTGTTAATGATGTGTTTTTGGATGTCAAAGTTATGTTTCATGATTGAGTGGAATAATAGTTTCATACAAATGCGATTCGGTATTCTTATCAACATGAACCAAAGTTACATTTTAGCATTTTACCATTTGGTCTCAAGATAATGAGGCTCTTATCTTAAGACATCAAGAACAAAATGATCATTATAGGCATTTCTTGGTAGTGTTCTCAAGACTCGTTGAACATGTCTTGAGACATCAATTGCCAAGTCTCGAGACAGGTGCTCTATCATCTCGAGACATCTAAATATCGAGCCTAAAGTCCAAAAATAGGGTAGTTATATCTCGAGTTGAGACATAAACCTCAATGTCTTGAGACACAAAAACATTGAAGGTAAGGATCTAAATTAGGGGAAGCATATCTCGAGACATAAACCTCCAGGTCTTGAAACACACTGTTGAATTTTTTTTAATTTGAGTTGGATTTGAATCCTAACTCCGTATTTGACCCTGAGTAACCCCGAGACATGTTAAATAAGGTTTTGGACATCTAAAATGCTTGATCGTGCTTGTAATTGATACTAGTTTGGAATCATGTCATGTTTATATGTTTAGTGTTTTCGTAAATGATTCAAGTTAGTCTGAGTTGCTCTGACAACATAATGTGACATCTCATATCCAGATCCGACCTTCAGGTCAGGTGTAGAGTGTCACAGTATGGTCTTAATTTGAAAAAATTTTAAAAAAATATATTTAAATCTCACATTTTCTTAGAAAGTCATTTCAACAAAGATCATTTAAGAAAATAAAAAGCATTTTCAATTTCATTGAAAATTTTAGGCTAAGATACTCTCCTGTAAGTATTTTTATAGGTGTGACTTGACAATACACCTCTAGGTGCCCTTAATCACAAAATAAAGCACCTAAAAACTTCTATCACCTTGAATAACACTTCCTTAAAAATTCATTGAAGTTTTGCTTTCTTATGCCTTCACGTGTCTTTGACTTGTTATAAGGAATGAGTTTGTGAATGTTTATGCATGTTGGGGATGAAGTAAATTCATTTCAAGCATTAAATCTGAGCTAAAAAAACCTTGCAACTTAAGTTTCAAGACTTACCAAGGGGGTCTCAATACCTCTCGTAAAAGTAGCCATTTATAGTCATTATAAGGCTAAGTTTCTAGATTTGCAAGTTAAGTCTCAATACTTGGCCTTCTAGATGAGTTCTGAGGCTTTTGAATTTTCTATTCTCGATACTTGTAATGTTGAGTATCGAGACTTAGCTATAAAAATTCCTTGAAAACATGTTAAGCACTTTGGTATTAACTCAAAAAAAACTTTTGGACATTATGAAACATATTTAAAACATGGTTTTGATTATTTGCCAATCTTTGAAAATGTTTAATCATGAAATGACTTATTAATACAATTTATCTTAAATATTGTCATAGAAAAAGCTTGGGACATCAAAGCTAGCTCACACATATCCATGATCCCTTTAGGTTAAATTTGTTCACCTAATTTGATCTATTTTATATCATGGTCACCATAAATACTTCCACAATAAAAATAATCACTACCTATACCAGTAATGTTTAAATCATTTTTCCAAGACAAATGACTCATGTCTATGTTCCATTTTAATAATTCATATAGTGTCAATGAGAGGATATAATTTACCCTTTTAATTGAGCTATAATTCATCTATGTGTGTGAAGTCATGTCATGCATAAGTCATGTGCTAACATACCAAAATTTGGCCCACTACTTTAAGGGTACAGGCTTTTAATATATGAAAGTACATGAGTCATACATACATGGTCATTCACTAGCTTAGGATTTAGGTAAGTCACACCATGAACATCACAAGTGAGTAAGCCCATAAGCAAGTCTAGGATAAATTCAACTTGGATCTTATTTGATGTATCATTGGTCCAAGCAACAACATCTATGTTTTGATTTTTGGGAGTCAATCTAGCTTTGATAGTCAAGATAAACTATATCCTCAATTGGACTTATAGATGACATAATAGTCCTAACATGAGTTATTTTTCTCAATTTGGCTCTATGGACTATAGACAATTTAGATTACCTACAAATATAAGTTATCTTATAATTTGACCATATAGTGCAACTTAATAGTAGTTAAACCTTAAGTAATCAGTATGTCAATATTTGCTTATTTATTTTTCTTAATATAAAAAAACTATTTTTATTAATATAAAAAACCAATTTAAAAAATTACATGTAGGTAATAACGAAATTACCTAGACCCGAGGCACAAATCCTAACAAGTTTCACATCCTAGAGGCAATGCTAGTTGCAACTCGCTTTGCAACAGGGTTGTTGTGCAAATTGCAATATATCTTAGCATTCTTTTGATAAAAAAAAATATTGGTTTCATTCTTATATCTCTTTAAGGTTTTTAATTAACAATTTAATGGATTAGATAAAATTGAATAACGATCAAGTAATGATTCTTTTTTAATATTTTATGTGTGATTGCAAGTTCTATAGAAGTTCATTCCTTGAAGGTCTCTGGATGGACAAATCAAGGGAATACACATTAACATTGATTGAAGAATTGCAAATCAATAATGTCTATTTAAACAAGGCTTGTTTGAGCGAGATAACACTCATATATTTATTGTTAGGAGCTTGTTCTTAGTGAAATTACTTTGTATACAAATTGTGCTTATATTCAATTTGTATCCAAGCTTTTAAGGGGAAAATATTAGCTGGAGAGAGTGATCTCAATTTGATGTACTAGAGTGAGATTACAACTTGGTGAGTGATTTGAACTTAAATCATATATTGTGCCGCAAAAAGATACTAGATTACTCTTTGAGCAATGCCTTGCAAATTACTTTTAGAGTTGTTTATTTAGTTGCAACTTAATGTGGAAACTGACAACCAATTTCAATGTTTTCTTGTAGTCTTTTATTTTTTAGGTATATTTTGCTTCAAGAGGTATGATCTTTATTTTTGGTATTGCATTCTCTTCTATACTGTTTTTTCATGCTATTAATAAATTATCAAGATTTACTTTTCAAATAATAATAAAAGTTGTCAGGCTTCATCAATGCCTACAAAATTTTTCAACCTAAAATAAGGCATAAATAAAAAATGAGCTAGAAATTCAAAGCATAAAGAAAATTTAGGTATCGTGTCCAATTCGAGATTAGGGATTGGTTTGGATAAAATTAAGTATTTATAGGCAATATTGTGAAAATAAGTTGTAATGAATTGAAATATTTTTTAAAAATATTTTTTTGAAATAATGAAAGAATGTAGATATTGGGATCATAGAACTTGAATGCTATCTTTAAAAGCTAGAGCTGATTAAGCCTTAGCTCAGTTGACATCGTTGCTATTGCAACAACCAAGAGGATGTGGGTTCGAGTGCATTTAAGCGTGTTTTTCCTCCGGTTTAAGGGTTGGGTGGAGATTATGGATAGAAATAGGCATTATATATAATGAAATAACTATCTTCTACACTTAGCTTGGAAGAGTGGAACGAAAATTGAAAAGCTGAAAGTTTAAAAGGGTAGAAAAATATAAAGATGGAAAAGATATATATTTTTTATTTTCAAAGGTGTGCTTGGTAGAGATAAAAAATGAAAGGAAAGAAAATAAAACATTTAAAAAATGGATAATTTTGAACTAACATACACTTTCTCTCATTTTCTCTCCTCTAATCATTCAAATTTGGAAGGACTTGTTTTTATGCATTATGAAGGAAAATGATCATTACTCCTATTTTCTTTCCTCTCACTAGTAAAAAAAAAAAAAGAAAAGAACTGGTTGATCTTTTTCGTGTAGGAGTAAGGGTAGGGGGAGTTCGATTAGTTGAAACTAAATCAAAAGTATGGAAATAGGTATCCAAAAATATATATAGTGCAAAAAGTTGGGCAACCAACCCACCAATATTACATAATTAGGCACCTTTAATTCAATTTTCACAAAATCACCAAAAATATTAGAAGAAAGATCAATTATTTATGCTTAGGGAAGAAACCGTGATGATAAAGCGTAGGGAAGTACCAAAAACATATATGAATAAGATCCAAAGTTATCGTTGATCGACATTATCATTCATACAATGTTAAGATTGCACTTGTTAACTCCCAAGGATTTCTTTTCAATCACCAAAAACAGAAGTTTATTTTTTTTTTATTTTGTGGGAAATAGTTCGAAAATAAAATCATGAATGTAATAAATCGATACAAGAGTGTGTGCTTTTAAAATAGTATAAAAAGTAAACTCATACAAAGCATGATAAAAGAAAAAATGAATAAAATACTGTTCGCATTATTCTATAATAACCTTTTGACTCTTGTACCACATTGTTTAACAATAAAACTTACTCAGTAATTCGAGTTAAAACTTACAGAGTAAGCCTGTTTTAGAAGAGTTACTTTATAACTCTTCTTCGACCAGGTAAGGGACAAATTGTTATAAAATTATAATAAAATATATAATAACTCAACTCGGGATCCAACCCGATTATCCAGCCCAAAATATCCATGGTTTAAATAGCCCCAAACATTCCATTTGGGGAGGAGGCCAGAGAGACTACTTCTTTATCTTCTTCTTCTCGGGAAAGTTTCTTCCTCCCTACTCTCAACCTTCTTCAAGCCCATTTTGTCTCCCCCTTTTCACTTCCATTGATATTATGTATAAATTGCAACATCAAATTATACAAATTGAATCATTTTGATTTTGATTTTTTTTTACTTTAATCAATTTAATCCTCATGGTTCTATAAAAAGAATGTTAGAATATATTATAAGTCCATGAATTCTTCATAACTTTGGAATTTTGACTCTACTTTTATTTTTAGAATTTTAGTCCCTATACTTTCTCAAATTTTAAAATTTAGGTCCAACTATTAACAATGTTAATTTTTTTTATTAAATTCAAGTTCAATACAACATCATTTTTTTAATTACATGGCTACCAAGTGAGTATTTTTTTATTGCAAAACGTCACCAACAAATTTAATAAACAAACGTTAATAGTGTTAAACTATTGAATATGAATTTTCAAATTTGAAAAGTAATAGATTAATTCCTGGAAATAGAAGTAAAAAAACTAAATTCTAAATTTTCAAAAAAGTACAAAGAATTATTCCATATTTTAACCCAAAAAAAAACAAATTTCTTTGACCCTTATGCTAGTTTTCTTACTCAAATTTACCCCGCATACTATTTTGTTCAATTTTAATATTTATTATTTTTAGTCATTTCTTATCACTTCAAATGACCCTAAATTTAATGATATTGTTTTTCTTGAATTTGAGTGAAATTGAGAGAAAAATAAAATAAATAACAAATAGAATCACATAAAAAAAAAAAGAACTTTGAATTGCTTATAGTTCAAAAATCTAAAATTTGTATGGATCACTCGATATAGTGGGGCTGGAAAGGAAGGGCACATCTCTAATTTCAAGTGTAGTATATGCATGCAGCGCACCACCATAATAACCATGTATGTGGTTCACTTTGCAAACTATCATTTCTCGTCATCATCAAGCAAACTAATCCTTACAACACTACTTGCATTCTTTTCTTTTTACCTACTGTTTTCATGACCCAAATACCTACCTTCTTTCCTTTGTAACACTAATCTCATTATTATAAATTTTTATCATATATATGTTCTTTTTAATACAGTATCTAAAATTATCTATAGCCCCTCTCTAACCCTTAAATAAGAGGATAATGCGCTTTAACGCACCCGAACTCACATCGTTTTGCACTAGCAATAATGCCGATGCCAATCAACTTAAAATTTAATCGACCCAACTAGCTACTTTCTAAAACTTGTTTAAAGGTGCCGCGAGGGGTGCAAGTAGTGACCTTTGTTTCAAACTAGAATTTTTTTTATATAACCCGTTTAATGTTTAGAAAATCATAAATTAATATAACCTTGAAAATAAAAAATATATTTATTTTTGATCTCCTAAAATAAATTTTTAACTACACTTTTACTTGTTAACTAAGTTAATTGTAACACATTATTTTTTTAAGCAAAAGAAAAGTCATATATTAATTAAAAGAGATAAATATTAAATTTATACATGAATTTTGGTCCAATGTACAATTTGATACACGAGACTTTAATTTTGATTCAATTGTGCACATTTAAAGAGTTGGATACATACATTTATTTTCATACCAGATTAGTTTAGTTGTTTGTGCATGTAATATATCAACATAAAATTGTGCTAATTCGGTAATGTTGTTAATGATTTGTGAAATTTGAATCAAATCAAAATTTTATGTATAAAATCGCACAAAATTAAAGTTCATGTATAACTTTATACATTGTATTAAAGTTCATTTATAATTTTGATATTTATCCTTAATTAAAAGCAAAGAAACTTCGGTAACCAAGACAGGAGGGACATTTAACCTAACCCATTAGGCTTTCCCAATACACCCAAAAGAGCACCAGATTCAAGCAAATAAGAAACGCTGACATATGGCGTATGCCATTCATTGTGGTTCGCATACAATAAAGCAACCCGAGCGAAAGAGTGAGCGACTTTGTTTCCCTGCGACTCCAAACAAAGGACGATGTTGAAATTGACATGCAACATTTTGAAAAATCATAATAATAAGCCAAATTCAGAGGTATCATCAATTGAATTATTCAAAGAATGTACCACTTGCCAACAATCCGATTCTATAATAATCCCATCATAATTCTCTGATTTCAGCAACGAAAATACTTTTCTAAGTTTTAGCCATATGTGGTGCCATAAGAAGGTTTGGGTAACCAGAATAAGCCTTGAGAAAATGGCCCTTAAAATCTCTTCGAATAGTAGCAAAAGTCGACTACCGAGATTCCTAAAACAAGGCAGCATCCACGTTGCACTTGATTCGACCTTGACAAGAAGCTACCCATCGACTACCCCGTGAACCACCAGACGCCGACAGCCCCCTTTGCACCCTTTCATAGATGCCCCTCGCCTCCTAATTCTACAAAAACACAGCAGCAACATACACTATATGTGAAGAAGGTACATTACGATTCTGCCAAGTAAATAGATTTCGATAAAACCATATAAACCACAGCAGCACAAACATGTGGTTTTGTTGGCCCTCATCCGACGACATATACTTGCACCTTCAGCAACAAAATCGGCACAAAAGGAGTTGGGTAAAGATAAGCCGGCCAAATGCCACACCTCCCATGCCTTAACACACTCAAACACCGCATATTCAAGAGTTTCAGTCGAGCCACAACATGAGCAATTTGGCAGAATATTCAGCCCCCGATCAAGCAAACGAGACTTATATGGAATGAAATTTCTCATACAACGCCAAAGGAAAAAAAACACTCCTTTGGAGGGATATAGTTCTTCATAAGGCGAACCAAGGACTATTAATTGAAAACTGAGAAATCATCGAAAAAGCATCAGATGCAACTTTGTAACCGTCTTCGCAGTATATCACCTATACGGACTAAAATCCCATATCAACCCATCAGTTGGCTTTGCATGAATCACCAGTAGCTTCAAATTTTGCATTGCATCGGAAGGGGAAAAATACCTTGTATAAAACCATCATCCAAATCGGTCCCCATAGTGTCTAACAACTCATATACCTTTAGCGATTCCATACTTGGTAAGGGACGCAAATCAACATAACAACTTTGATCATCACAAATCCAAGAATCATTGAAAATCGAGATCAACGTTCCGCCTCCGACCCTCCACCTCATACATTTTGAAAGGAGGCCTGTAGCCGAAAACATGCTTCTACAAATGTACTATGGGTTATTACCAAGCTAAGCATCCAAAAAAATCCCAAGTCGAAAAATATTTAGCCTTGAAATACCGACTTGACAAAGCGTCCGGCTTTGTAATAAAGCAAGTTGCCTATTTACCAAGGAAGGCAAGATTAAAACAATGTAAATCACAACAACCCATGCCACCAAATTTCTTAGGGGCACATAGCCTATCCCACGAAGCCCAATGAATTTTCCTTCCGTTCCCCCATCCAAACCCCAACAAAAGTAGTTCATCATCCTCTGCAAGGCCTCACACATGGCATCCGAAAGTAGGAGCACACTCATACTAAAAACCAAGAAATTACTGAGTCTCTCCTAGACATAAGAAAAAGATTGTTTCTTATTCTTACAAATTAAAGACGGTAACCCAAGGTAACGTCCATGGTTCATAGGATTAAACACTCCTAAAATGGAGCAAATAGTTGACTTTACCCCTTTGGATGTATTGGTGCTAAACATAACACCAGATTTGTGAAAATTTATTGATTGCCCTGACTCATCCTCATACCAACACAAGATACGCTTAATCATAAGAACCTCCATCTCCTTAGCCTGAAAAAATAAAAAGTTGTCATCGGCGAAAAGAAAATGAGAAATGCTCGGGCCACCCCGACAAATAGAAAGCCCATGAATATCTCCCCGTGCTTTTGCTCAACGTAGAAGGAAGCTAAGCCCCTCCCTACAGATAAGATACGAATAAGGAGATAAGGGTCCCCTTGTCGAAATCCCCTATGAGGTATAATTGGGCCGACCTCCCTTCCATTAAACGCAGTTGAGTACTGAACAGAAGTAATAGAGAGCATCAACCATTTCACCAAATTGGCCTCGAAACCCATCTTAGCTGAATAAATTCCAAAAAATGCCAATCAACTTTGTCATATAAGCTTTGCTAATATCAAGTTTTAGCGTAAGTTCCCCCACATTACGTTTGCTTTTATTTTTCATATGATGACTAAGGTCAAATGCCACCATAACATTATCAGTGAGAACATGGCCTGTTACAAAATTAAATTCCATCTTTGAAATAATACCCGGCAAAATAACATTCAATCTATTAGCAAGAACTTTCGACTGAATTCTATAGATAACATTACACATTGCAATAGGGTGTAAATCAGACATACAGGAATCGAAACCAACAATGTATCATTTAAAGACATGGAAAACTCACAATTATGAAGCCAAATGTAACACTATTCAAAAATCACATCTCCAATCAATGACCAGCAACGTTGAAAAAATGTCGAGTTCAACCCATTCGACCTTGGTGCCTTATCTGGGTGCATACCAAAAACAGCCTCCTTGAATTCATCTCTACTAAATGGAGACAACAATCCCTCATTATCACTATTCGAGACAACCCTTCGAATGTCTGAAAAATCATCTAAACCAAATGCATTAGAAGAAGAAAAAAATGATACAAAATAATCATAAACAATCGTACTCATTCAAAGCTCCACAATATCGAAGCTTGTCCAACGCGGAATAGGACGAGCATCCAATCCACCCATCATGCACAGCCGCATGAAAGGGATCTTCGAATAACCAAGAATTTTCAAAACGGAATTGTGGTCTTCGACGACTAGAACAGACACGTCAGCTGTCAACCGTATTGGATTATGATCAGAAGTGGAAGCAATAAGGTTAAGAACCTTGTAATGAGGGAAGATATCAAACCGGTCATTATTTGCAAAAGCTCGGTCCAATCGCTCCATAACAAACAAATCCGTTCCTCTACCTCGTTCCCATTGGTAAGCGAAACCCGTCAACGAAATTTCTTAGAGGTGACAACTTGAGATGCATTCGCGAAAGTCATCAAGCCACTGACTAGGATACGATCTGCACCCCCAAATTTGTCATCAATCGATAACAAATTATAAAAATCTCCAAGGAAAACCCAAGGGACAGTACTAGCCTGAGACTAAGAGCGTAGAAGACACCAACTAACACTTTTTCGAGGTGATTCAGGAAAACCATAGAAACCAGTCAATCGCCAAACAACATATGATTTTCAATCACCGCATCAATATGGTTACTAGAAAAACCAGTACCTCGAATATTTTTACTTAAAACCTCATAAAAGTTAGACCACCACTTCGCTCGATATACGTTGGAAAAAATTTAATTCGAAAACAATTTCATTGAACAGCAAAAATTTAAAATTTTGAAAATGAAATCGGTTTGTAATATTTATAGCAATAAATTTTATCCGAAATTGCACTTGTGTTTTCGACTAGCTTTCAACCGAACGATATTCTCATACCATGAACTACTTCTAGTGTGCGTTTGAACGAATTTGAATCAAATACAAAACCAAAAATTATTTATTTTACTTTCAACGCAAATCTCTTCAATAAAAACCGGTAGAGTTGTTATTTTGGAAAATAAATTTATAATTAGAAAATAAATTCTCATTATTTTCGGGAAGAAAAACAATATCTCAAAGTTGTATATTTAGCCCTACCAATGGCATCTATTTATAGGGAGAAGAAATGAAACCCTTATTGAATTAATAGAAATTTATTTTAATAGAAACAACTGCTTAAAGAATATAGAATTACCACTAAAACCTATTTACTTACAAATTGTAACATCTCAACCATACACAACCCCCATGCAAGGACTTGTTTTCATAACTTATTGTTCATATGTTTCTTAATAGCTTTATTCTTTCAAAAACTTAGCATGTAAAATTATTAAATTTACCAGGAAGTGGAATAACCACTGGTTAAATCAAGAACCTTAGCTACGAGCTTAATGAGAAAGAGATAACATTTAAATTTAAGAAAAAGAATAAAAGCGTAATATTGAAGGAAGAAGAAAACTTCCTCACGAACTCTTCTCACACTTATATATAACCAATTTCCTCTTAGTGAAACTTAACAAGTTTCACTTGAATCCATAATTTGTCCTCTTAAATGGCCTGCAAAGTTCAAGAGAAACATAAATGAGAATCTTGTACAATTGATATTTGACAAGTCAATCCAGTTAGCTCCTAACCAGATCACTTTACAAAACTTATTCAGCACAGTGTTTAGGTAACCAGACGAATCATACTTTTGGTGATAATTCTTACTAGGCTTACTCTTTACCTGACACATTCTTTTCTTAAAAAGCAAAGTAACCTGAGATAGAATCTTTAATTACTTATACGGTAGTTACCATACACCAAAATCTTATTAGCCAAAAATTGCAAATGGGCGAACTACACTACACCAAACAGGTATCTTCACATCTACACGTTTTCAGATCGGGTTCACCAGATTTGGGGTGTGACAGATTCTATGTGAATGGGATTAAATTGAGATAAGCTGTTAAATTTTGATTTGCTATATGACTTGGCTATACAATGAACTCACATTGTTGTTGCGAATTGATATGTTAGGCAAATTGTGTCAAATTAGTTAAATTGATATGTTAATTGTAAATTAGCGTAAGTTTACCGTTGTAATACCTATGAATATACTAAGTATCTAAAATGTTTACCTAGTCATTTTTCCTTTTTCTGTAGATTGTCGGTTTGCAGAACTTGTCGATCAGATCATCTCGAAGCTCACACTATCCTACTATCAACTCGATAGACTTTTTCTCATTTTAAACTTGATTATGTGGCATGTACATAGGTGTTATATTTATGAGTTTACTTTGGCTATATAGTTGTTTTGAATTTGGTTAATGTTTGAATCATGAGGTGTTAATGTTCAAATGTGAGGATGTATGTTTTGGTAACTTGTGTAACTTTGTGTTTGAAATTTAAAATGGTAAGATGAGTATGAAATGAGGTGGTAAATGTAATGGTAAGAAATGGTAAAATTCATTGATGATTATATTGAATTGATTAAGCAATTTTGTTATGTTTTGTTGTTCAAATGAAGACATGTTGGATAGATTGAATTGAAATGATGTTGTGAGCTCTTTGGTATGTACTATGGCATGTTTTGTGCAGGTGGAATGTTGTGCTAAGTGCACCAAATGTACAAATGGTATGATTGGTTGAAGTGGGGACCAAAAGACTTATTTTGTGTAGAGAACAGAGTTCACATAGCGACATCAAACGATGATCGTTGTGATGAGATCTAGGATTTGCGCCATGGCGTGACGAGGAATACCGTCGTCACAATGAGGCAAATCAGACGGCCATGTCATAATGGGGAACCCTTCAAGTTGCGACGTCATTTTAAAATTTTGAAAATGTTACAAATTAGTCCTAATGCGATTTTGGGTTAATTTTAGAGCATACTTAGGATTGTATAAGACTTGAGAAAGGTTGTATATGATGATTTATGATTGGTATTTGTTGTGTTTGTATGATTTATGTTTACATTGCATGTTATTATATGATGATTTATGACTATATAGTTGCTTTGGCAACAACTATAGCATTCTATAACTCGGACCTAGCGATTGAGTCGGGTTTTTGCATATTTGTATATTTTCCTCACGTGGTTTTTGCATGTAAAGCAAAATAAAAGCAAATATTAGCTCACTTGTTGCCTAATGTTTAACTAATATTAAGCGGTATTACATGGTCGGATCGTAATACAAAAAGACAGCTTATATTAGTAGACAAATCTAAACATGTCCTTAATCTAATCGGAAATGAGCAAACCAATTGAAAGACTAATATGTAGTCTATCAAGTCCAATTGTGGAGTTGTTTTGTCTTGGGCATCAGAACGTATGGCTTCCAGAAGATAGAGACATAGATGTGACTGACTGGACTAACAGTACATTGAACTAGACCCAAGCAAAATAGATCATGGATCCGTTTATGGATTTATTCACTTGTGACGTTCACAGTCTGACATACCTTAATCCTGAATGGATAATGGACAATGTACGCTTAACTCGTATAATTTGATGAAAGTAAAAGTCTGAGTTCAAATAGATAAGGAACCAAAAGCTAGTGCGTTAGGTATACGACTTCTACAGTATGTAGCATCATTCACACTAGTGGAATTCATAGCCTAAGGCATGGGTAAATGATATTCTTTCATTGGCATTACATGATAGATGAAAAGTAAATGTGATCATAGGTCGTTCGTCTTTATGATGAATGAATTAATTATTATTTGATAGTTGTCAAAACCACTTTTTTGTAAAAGGGGTCGACTTTGATTTTGAAAACGAAAATGAACATGGGAGTCGCCACCAATCCTTTTTGATGAGGTGGGATTGGTTCACCGTGAAAAATAGTTGTTTTTAATAAACGGTTTGATTTATTAAAACAATGATTTCGGTCTACGGAATTCAAAAAAAGGGTTTGGGAGTCGGTTACATACGAGGAAGGATTAGCACCCTCGTAATGCCCAAAATTAGTACCTAGTTGATTAATTAGTGTCTTAGTGTCGAAAATTGAAAACTTTGAAGAGATTTAAAATACGATCCTTTGTTAAAATAGCTTAATTGAATTTTTTTAGAAAAGAGTGTATTTCACGTTAATTGAGAAAAAGAATTATGTCTCGTAAGTTAGGACACAATGTCTTAAATCTCCGAAACGAGAATAAACACCGAAAGTTTTATTATTTTAAAAGATATTCGATTATCTCAGTTTTAGAAAAGAAAGCATATTCCGTAAGTTAGAACACGATCTTTTATTAATTCCTGAGATTATTAAAAAAAACTTATGTTTAAAACAGGGTTCCTGTATTCAGGTTTATCGAGAAAATTGAAACCCCGTAAGTTAAGGAACGACCTTTCGAATTCCAAAATACGAAATATTGATTATTAAAAAATTTAATGTATCGAGTAAAGATTAATATAACACGAATTGGTAGTAAAAACGTAAAAATAAATTACAGTGTTAATATGCATAACAGAATAATAAATGTGTTAATATGAATGACAATAAGAAAGACGAAAATAGAATAAAACGTAAAACAAACAAACTAATAAAAAATAATAATAAGTAAAAAAAACTAAAAAAAAGACTAATAATGAACAAATGAATAAATATATATTATGTAAATTAATAAAAAAATAAAATAATAATGATAATGATAACATTAATAATAATAATACTAATAATAAATAATCTAGAGTTTGAAAGTATAAATAATAAATAAAATGATAATAATAAAAGTAATGATAAAAAAAACATAAAATAAGTGTATTAAAATAAAAATAATAACAAGTAAATAAACACACACAAAAAAAGGAAATATAATAATAGTAATACTAAAATTAAATTAATTAATTTAATAATATAATAACAATAATAACAAAAAATGGACTAAATCGAACTTTTAAACGAAATTTTGGGTAAAATCAGGAATATAAAAAAGGGAAGGACTAAGCTGAACATGCGAATAACAAGGGACTAAATGGAAAATTCTCCTTTCTCCTCCAAAATGGCGTCGTTCAAACATGGACTAAAATGTAATCGAAATAAATCATAGGGTAAAAATTAGAAATAAAAAAACTTAATTGTGAAACGATTAAAAAGCGGAAGGGCCGGACGGGCAAATAGTCCCTTTGTTAAAAACCCGAGGATCCTGCAGAGTCTGTCAGGTCAGCGCACAGGTAAGCCAAAACGGCGCCGTTTGGGGGTTTAAGGCAACAAGCCAAAACGACGCTGTTTCTTACCCCTATTTAAGTAAAAAACTTCCCAAAAAATCATTTCATTCCCCTTTCTTAAAAAAAATTTGAAAATCGTCTCCCCTCTCTCCCTCTGGCCGAAGCCTAGAATCCGACGAAGGGGGGCCACCGTGGCTCCGCCACGCCTCCGCCGTGGACAGTGGTCGGACACCCCAAGTATGATTCGTCCTCTTTTTTGTATATTTTTTTATATATTTGATATATATATACATATACAGTTTTTAACAAAAGAAAAATAAAGAAATTTTTTAATATGAACAGTTTCAAAAACTGGAAAATAAAGAAAATAAAAAGGACCTTTTACAAGTTTCTACTTTGTTTTTTTTTCTTCAATTTGCTCTGTTGCTTTTTGTTCTTTATACTTGAATCTGTTTTTTTATTGTATTCAAGAAAATTCGGAAACAAACTACAATGGTTTATTATGGCTTATATAGCCATTTTTACAAATTTTTAATCTATTTTTTTATGTTGTCACTACTGCTTTTGATCTTTACAGGGGGCGGTGCAAGTGGAGGGCGATGCTGACAGAGGTGGCAGAGGTGGCAGAGGCGGCGTTAGACTTTGGGCCGCAAGTGTGCTGACATGGCATGAGGAGTGGCGCAAGGCATTAGGGTTTTAGTTTTTTTACTGAAACTGAGTTTAGTTTTGGGCCAACGGGTCGCCTAGGGTTTTCTGATTTGGGCTTGTACTTAAGTCTGTTGTTTTTTTGTAAATGGTCTATCATTGTAATTTGGACTGTGGACTTTAATATTTTATTTTTTTGGTTGTTGTTTAGGGCCCGGGCAAAATTGGGCCCTTACAATAGAAATTGACTTTTCTTGAAGGAAGATGTAATGATTATCATGAGATAAAATAGGATCATATTGGGAGAGTGAATTTTTCCCCAAAAGATTAAGGATATTCTATTAGGGTAACACACTTATGACAAGGTCATTGGTTGAGCATTGATCGAGTTGTTTTCGTAATGGTATGTCATTAGGGAGAGCTTAGTCATGATACTATAGTAGAATGACTTCGTGACTAAATGAGCTTATAATTAATAGGCAAAAAGATGGAACTTAATTATAAATTATTTGAGCCTTAATCACATCTGTCCAATCGGTCTCTCCGCTAGCTCATTGAAACTGGAAATGAATTGCATGTTGAATCAAATGAACAAAAATGGATAGAAATGGTAATGTTAGAGAAATGAGAAATATTCGAAAATAAATGTGGTTTTCTCACTAAGTATGAAAATAACCTGAGAATTAATTTATGGTTTTTCGAATTAGTAATTAATTAATTAATTAATTGAATTTCGAAAATAGAATTAAATTAATTGGTCATTGTGAATCCGTTGAATGTAGAAACATTAAATATATTTTCTCATAGATTATTTTAAGGTAAAATTACCATGATTTTAACGGAATTAGAATTGGGTTGAGAAAATTATTTAATTGATAAATTTATTTATGTCTTTAAATTAATTTATGATGTTTATTTTAGAAAATAGAAAAGCATGTATTGGTTTGGATTGAATTATAAAGTGTTGGGTTAAAAGTCTAAGAAGTACTTATAATTGGATTCAATACGGGAGAGGCCTAAAAGTCTCTCATGTTAATATGTGGGATGGAAAATACAATAAGGCTAAATATATAACTTTGAGATATTATTATTTTGCATAAAGTAGTGGAAATCTATTTTCTAGAATAAATTATATTTTCTGGGAATTACAATTTCACCGGTTTCTATTAAAGAAAGATTTTTGCTTTCCCACTGAAAGTAAAAAATAATAATTTTTGGTTATGTGTTTGATTCAAATTCGTTTGAACCACACTCAAATCATTTAATGGTATGAGAATAGTGGTGAAGGTCATTCGGTTGAAAGCCGGGAATGCCAATGATCTGTCTAACCCAAAACACTTGTGCGATTTTGGGAAAAAAATTATTGCTCTAAATATCACAAATCGGCTCGGTTTTCAAAATTTTATTTTTCTGTTGTGTAAGAAAACTATTTTTGAATCGGATTTTTTCCAACAATTATACCCCTACCTCGGTTGGGACACGTGATAGCATGAGAAGTGGCCTTAAAGACACCCGCGGATGACTCCCCGTCTAATACCATCTAGTTGGTCACCCAATGAACAACCACCCACATGCCTCACACTGTCAGTAGGAAAGCCACCCTCCATCAGGCCACCCGCTTTTAGTGGTATGCTGTTATCCCCAATAAGGGACCACTAAGGGACTACTGAGGCTTAACAATCTCGTACTATCTTAGCAAAAGAAATGTTAAAGCAAGCTCACACAGTACTATTCTTGACAATAATAGATATATAATGGACCTACCACCTGGCCGATCACATCGAATGGGCCACCATCCATACTATCGATGATGTGTCGCTATCAGGAATGGAGACCTCCACCCACAAAAGATCTTTTGGCCCTTAAAACCCTAAGCACTCCCCAATTCTCCTCCTCCCCTAAATACTCCAGCTCTTCGCCTATAACAAGTGAACCAATGTCCTCATTATTACCATTGTCTCCTCCTTAGTTCCTTGTTGAACACTAATATCAACCCTCCTTAAAAAAAGAGAAGAATTTGATAGGATTTCAACGTCTAACCTTGCATTTAACTTTGACCATATTCTTTATCGTATTAAATTGGAAAGTTAAACAATCCTAAATTAGTTTTTAAAGCAATCTATCTTTGTCCGAAACAAGCAGCTTTTGATTAAATCATGGACCACGACAAGTGCTCATTTATTAGGGCTTTGCTAACTCGTAACCAATATATCCTCACTGCTCAACTGTTTTTCCTCATTCGGATTAAAATGGACGGTCCACATTAACCCACTTCATCTGCCTCATCAATGAACCAGATTGTTCCAAAAAATTATTAGTAAGCTATAGCTACCCTATTAAATTCCCCCACTCAATCCATCCACCAAAGCTGCTCTTCTCAATATATAATAGCTTTCATCACCATCATCATAATTACCAAAGTTATATTATATTATTCGCATTTAGAAGGGTTGGATGTCAATATGTTTTTTTTTTAAATTATATGCACATAAAATCTTAAACACAAACCCTTCGAGGAGGGAAAATAAAATCTCAAATATATTAATTACTGAAACAAAACAAGTCCCCACTTCATTAAAATATTTGGTATTTATTCTTTTCTTGAATGATAATAAATTTGAAAATTTTTGATATACTAAAATGATTTAGTGCATTCAAAGATTTTTATCTCCCTTTTGATACGATCTCTCTATGAGACAAAACTTAAATATAATTATATATATATAAAATGACTGGAGCCTTAATTATATTATATACCACTAGACTAGACTAAAAGAAGTCATTCGGCCTTGAAATATTCTATTCTGAGCATTTACCAGGCTTCAACTTCGGATCTTGAGCCCTCTTTAGAAATTAGAGATCTACTAAGTTTAGCTGACAACGCACACACCCACCCATCAGTCCCCCAAATCAAAATGTTGAGTGACAGTAAGGACGAGGAGCTTCAGCATCAGAAAGGCCTCCAAATCAAGCAAGATGACAAGTTCTTCAGCAGGCTCATGTCTAAAGAAACTTCAATGGCTAACTCTTCTTGCAGGGTCTACTATGGCGGAGCTTCGGGTGCTGTTCCATTCATGTGGGAATCACACCCTGGAACCCCAAAACATCCTTCATGTGACACTGCTATTCCTCCTCTTACTCCACCTCCTTCATATTATTCCTCATTCAACTCCAAATCCAAGCAGACAAAGGGCTTGAAATCCACCCTTTTGAACTCTATCTTTCCCAGGCTTATCACTGCTAGGAAATCCCAGGCTTCCCCTTCTTCTTCTTCTTCACGCTCTTCTACGTCATCTTCATCGTCTTTATCACCATGCTCGTCGTTGCATGATGCTGGTTCTTCACCATTGCCTAAATCTTCAATTAATCGAAAGCTATTTCATAGGCAGATGAGCTATTTTTCATGTTCGAGGTCGCCAGTTCATAGCTGCATGGATGATGATGATCATCATCATGAAAATGAAGGGCTTGGATCACCAACTTCGACATTGTGTTTTGGGGTTAAACCAAGAAACCTGAATGTGTTTAAAGGATGTCAGTCAATGATAAACATGAAGAAAGCATTGCTCTCAATGGTTAGCCATGGTTCAGGTCAAGGTACTAGTAATTAATTTAAGCATTGCCTTTGACTTTGAATTATGTTCTTAATTTGTGGATTTTCCCTTCTATTTTTCTTCTTCTTTTGGTTTTGGTTTTGGTGTATTTGTAGAGAGATGCTATTTATTTCTACTCTTTGCCTCCACTGTTTCAGATGTATGATTGTTGTGTTTGGGCTATCAAATTTTCATCATTGAACAGTTTGTTCAAACTCATCATCATCCAATGCTTGCCATTGTGATATATATAATAAGTACATTTATCCTATTGTTTATGTAATTATGTACCAATTAATGCATGGCTACCGACAATTTTTATTTATTCAAGGTTCCTTGATGAATATATAATTAACAATATGCAATTATATCAGCACAACTTCAATCTTTTTTCTTTCTGAGAACATTTGTGTTAGCTTAGCTTATGCCTATAGGCCCTCATTTAAGGACTATTTAATAATTTAGAAAAATAACTTCAAAGTAAATGTGTTAATACACTGATTAAAATTTACATATTTATTTTTGGAAATTTTATTTAAAAATATATTTCCCCCACACTCTCCTAACTTTCATGGCTGTTCACGTGGTAGTTAGGTATTTAATGAAAGTGAACCTTTTTTTTTTTTGCAAGTTAATGCCATTAAATACATATGTGGAGCATTAATTTACTGTACAGCCTTCCACCGTCTGTCTACTTTTCACATAGCACGAGAAAACTAGTCCGTAAAAAATTGTTGTTTAAATTAGGGTGAGCATTCGATCGAATCGAATCGAAAATTTTCGAGTTAATCGAGTTTTCGAATCTCATTTTATCATCCTAACTTTATTTGAAGTTTTCTCGAATCGAGTCGAGTGAGATGGAATTAGAATCGAATATATTTGTTCGAGTTAAATTTTAAAAAATAATTTTAGGTCTTTGTAACCATTGTCACCTATCGTAATAAAATTTGTCCACCTTAATCAAATTTTTTATTAACTTTCATCACCTCATAATTTATTTATTAAGTTTTATATACTGGTTAGCTTATTTGTTTGCTTAGTTGTTTCAGTTATCTTCAGATTCTTGTCACTATTTATTTTGGAATTAAAAAATATATTAAATATAAAAATATGATTTTAATAAAAGTTATTTAAAAATAAATGTGAAATGATACCAATATAAAATTTAACACGAATATTTATGGCATAATTAAGAATTCAATTTTAATATAAATATTCAATATGACTGTTGACACCATTTTTTTTATGGAAACGGGTCGACTTGGGTTTTGAAAAAGAAACGGGAGTCGCCACCAATCCTTTTTGATGAGGTGTGATTGGATCACCTTGAAAAGTCGTTGTTTTTAATAAACGATTTGATTTTATTAAAACAACGGTTTTGGTCCACAAAATTCAGAAAAATGGGTTCGGGAGTCGGTTACGCACGAGGAAGGATTAGCACCCTCGATACGCCCAAAATTGGTACCTAGTTGATTACTTAATGTCTTAATGTCGAAAATTGAGAATCTTGGAGAATTTTAAAAATACGATCCTTGTATTAAAATATTAAAAAAATTCAAGAAAAGGGGCATATTTCACGTTATTCGAGAAAGAGAATCATATCCAGTAAGTTAGGACACAATGTCTCGAATTCACGATATTTGAATGAAAAATGCTTAAAAGATATTTAACTATCTTGGATAAAAAAAGGATCACGACCAGTAAGTTAGGACACGATCCCTCTTTTAAAATTCCCGAGATTGTTTAAAAACTTAAGTTTAAAAAGATTCGTATATTTAGATCTATTGTGAAAATCGAAACCCAGTAAGTTAGGGTACGATCTTCTCGAATCTAAACACAGTGCCATTTTTAAAACAAATTTTGTTATATTGAGTGAAATAAAAACACGAAATCGTAGTAAAAATGTGAAAGCAAATTACATTATTACGCATGGCTAAACTATAATGAATACAAAAGTATAAAAATAATATGAGCAATAATACTAAAATAAAATAAAGAAAAAGAACAAATCGGTAACATGCGAAATAATAAGCCGTAACATGTAAATAAAATGCGCAAATGCGTATAAATATTATATAAATATATATAATATATACATATAAAATGTGCATGTGAGATATATAAAAAAATAAAGTAAGATAAAAGAAACCGTATAAAAAACATATAAACATGTATACGTATATTCGTGAGGAAAAAAGAAAAGTATATAGATATACATATATAAAAGAAAAAAGCATTTATGTATATATTAAATAAGTTAGAAACAAATACATAAACATATATACATATATAAGCAAATATAAATAATAATATTAATATAATAAGACACATATTTAAAATTACATAAGTAAATATAAATGAAAATATATAATGAGAATAACAATGATATAATAATAATAATAATAATAATAATAATAATAATAATAATAGTAACAATAAATAAAATTGCTAAAATATGGGCTAAATCGAAATAAAACAAAAGAAACTGGGCGAATTCAAAATAAAGGGACTAAATTACAAAGCGCGCCAAAAGCGAAGGGATCAAATGGGCAAATAACCCAACCGCCTCAAAACGCAACGCAGCAGTGGGCCAGATGGAAATAAAATTAAAATTATAGGGATAGATTAAAAATAAAGGAAATAGCAAAAAGGACCGAATTGCAATGCGTTTTAAAACTGGAGGTACTGAGCGCGCAAATAGCCCATTCAGCGAAAACACGCGGATCCTCCCCTCGGGTCGGGTCACCGCGCGGGTCAGGTTGGAACGGCGTCGTTTCAACGCTTGGGGCTATGGCGCAAAACGGCGCCGTTTTGAAACGCTTATAAAAATCAAAAATTTTCTTTTTTGCTTCATTTTCTGCCTTTTCCTTAAAAAAAACTGAATCTCATCCTCTTCCCTCTCTCCTCACGACTTCTGGCCTTAGATTCAGGCCTCCGCCGCACCACCTCCACGGCCGGTGGCCGGAGTTGCGCGAAATGGGTTTTCAGCCCTCCTTTCAGTGTCCTCGAAGGCTAGGCCTTCTCAACCGAGGGACTGAGTATGAAAGGAAGAGACTTTCCTCCCCGTTCGACCCGGTGACGGCGAAGGAGGGCTCCGACTCCGGTTTCCGAAACCAACAGGTACTTTCTTTTTTAGTTTCGTTTTCGTTAAGAAAGATTGTATAAAACAAACAAAAAAAATAAAATAAAAGGAAAATAAAGGAAATACAAAAACGCAAGAACAGAAAAAGAACCAGAATCAACCTTTTTAATTTTTGATCTGTTTTTTTTATTCACTGGTGTTGCGAAAATGTTACAAAAGAAAGGGAAAGACCCGATTCCGGTGATCCCTTTTTGATGTTCGAATGGCTTTATATAGAGCCATTTTACAAAAAAATTTATTGTTTGTTGCTGCTTGCGTGTGTTCTTCATTTTGCAGGGCTGATGGGGACGATGGGACGTGCGCGGCGCAAGTGGCAGAGCAGTTGGTGGCTACGGCGGTGGGGTGGTTGACCAGCAGGCCTGGGTGCGGCGCAAGTGGCTGTCAGAGGCTAGGGTTAGGGTTTTTTTCTATTTTTTGATGATTTGGCTATTGGGCTGTTGGGTATTGGGTGTTGTAATTGGGCCATTGGGGTTTGGGTTTAGTCTAAGTGGGTTAATTTGGCCTGGGCAAATATTAGGTTTTACAGCTGCCCCTCTTTGCTCGTTATCGTGTAACGAGAATAGAGCAAAGACATAGAAAGACCAATTTTGCCCAGCCTCGCTGAGTCTCGACTTATTCGAGTGCTTCTCTTTTCCAAGTAGCATCCTTCCAGTCCACTGCGTCTTGTCGCTTCAATCCGTTCCACTGTACTTCAATGAGATCTGATTTGTATCTTCAATCTTCTTCGCAGCAATTTCAGGGGGGACAAGATTCGTGGTCTTAGTCCGTTCCATGTTTCTTTTGTCTGCTCCACTGCAACTTCAAGGAGATAAGACTGGATGCGATCTACTCTGCTGCAAATTCAGAGAGATAAGATCTGTGATTTTAATCCGCTCAATTGCAACTTCAGAGAGATAGGATTACTATCTTCAATCTACTCCGCTGTAATCTCAGGGAGATAAGATTACTATCTTCAATCTGCTCCGCTGTAATCTCAGAGAGATAAGATTTCTGGCTTCAATCTGCTCTACTGTAACCTCAGGGAGATAAGATCTGAAATTCTTCGGTCTACTCCACTGTAACCTCAGGGTGATAAGACCTGATGCGATCTACTCTGCTGTAACTTCAGAGAGATAAGATCCTTTATTTTAATCCGCCCACTGTAATCTCAGGGAGATAGGATTACTAGCTTCAATCTACTTCGTTGTAATCTCAGGGAGATAAGATCTGAAATTCTTTGGTCTGTTCCACTGTAATCTCAGGGAGATAAGACCTGTATAATAAACCTAATTATGCCTAATGATTAGGATGACATGATCAAAATGAAACAAATGCTTAGACATATGTGAATGGTGTTTGCATGAATGCAGAATTTTATTTTTCCGAGAATGATCTCGCTTAGGTTATCACTACTCGAAGTTTATCAAGGTTTTGTGACTGATGTGCTACAACACCTTCTCGCTTGACTGATTTTTCTGAAGAAACATTTAGCCAGACTGTCCCTATTGTAAACCTCAAAGTTATATCCACTGGGACGCCAAAATTTGTACAGTAATCTAAGGGCAGAAATATGTGGCTTTTCCTCTGTCCTCTTTTATCACAATTCGGGGATATAGGATCTGAACCGTTCTGGTTTCCTACACCATTCTCAAGGTGTCGTACCAAAGTCTTATGCGCAAGTGAAGGCTCTCTTCTCCGAGGTGACCTCTTCCTATTGCCTGATGATCATTGCTTGCTTGTTCATTTAAGCTTTGTAATTAACACGACAGCTTGTCATTTTGTTCAATCAATGTTTAGACAACAAAATCTGAAAGGATAGTCTTTAGCTTAGACTCTTCCTTCTTAGATATTTCACCCTTTAAACTTGGTATTTTCTAAACAATAGTCATGTTTCAGGTCCCTATATTATTTAGAAATTTTCCAGAGTAATGTGCAAAACTTCTTTCCTGAGAGTTTCATTAGTTCGTTAATCACTATTCCTATGCAACATGTTTGCAAAAAGATCATAACAATGGATAAGAATAAAGCTAGTTCTGATCATAACTCAAATAAAACATCACAGATGGCGAAAGAAAAGGTAACAAAGAATGGATTGAGAATGTGCGTTTTCACAAAAAGAAAGGAAGAAAAAAACAAGAGAATGTATTTTCAAGAATACACATAAGAACTAGGTGCCCCAGTTATCGCAGCTTGAGTTTCTCTGTACAAACTTTCCGAAGACCCTTCTAAGTTTGACATGTGTTCAGGAGATCTGCAATACTCTGTCAATGTTCCAAGACGTTGCATATCCTTTCTTATTGGTTCAAGTAAAGGAAGATCATCATATCCCCTGATCAAAATTTGATCCGCTCAAATCCTGATGTTCCAATCCTGCCCAATACTTGAGTCGCCTTTTCCGGGTTTTCGACTCAAGCTCTCTTTGGTCTCAAAGTGCCCTTTATGGGTTTTCACCTTAGCCTCTCCAAAGTCTTCCTTTTTTTTTTTTTTTAGGAAGCAAAGCGCCCTTACGGGTTTTCACTTTGGTTCCCTTTCTTTCAAGTGAAGTATTTCTTGACGGAGTCTGCGTTTACAGGATTTGGTAAACTTTTGCCATCCATCTCGCATAGGATCAAAGCTCCACCGGAAAAGGCCTTCTTTACAACATAAGGGCCTTCCCAATTTGGCATCCATTTTCCTCTAAAATCTTTTTGCATAGGAAGAATCTTTTTTAGTACCAAGTCCCCTTCACGAAATTCTCGGGGGCGAACCTTTTTATTATAGGCTCGCATCATTCGTTTCTGGTACATTTGCCCATGGTGAATAGCTCTTAGCCTCTTTTCCTCTATTAGGTTCAACTGATCGTACCGAGATTGGATCCAATCAGCTTTATCCAACTGTAGCTCAGATAACACTCGTAGAGAAGGGATTTCAACTTCAATGGGTAATACTGCCTCCATTCCATAAACCAGAGAAAAAGGCGTTGCCCCAGTAGAAGTTCTAACAGATGTTCGATAGGCAAGGAGAGCAAATGATAATTTCTCATGCCAATCCTTGTAGGTTTCAGTCATCTTCCCCACAATCCTTTTAATGTTTTTATTGGCCGCCTCCACTGCACCATTCATTTTGGGACGATACGGCGATGAGTTATGATGCTTAATTTTAAATTTGCTACAAACTTCAGCTATTGTGCTATTATTCAAGTTCATCGCATTGTCGGATATGATCCTCTCAGGCATTCCATATCGACAAATGATCTCCTTCTTCAAGAATTTGCTAACTACTGCTTTCGTGACATTTGCATATGAAGCAGCCTCCACCCACTTGGTAAAGTAATCAATTACTACGAAATGAAGCGATGCCCATTAGAAGCCTTTGGTGATATTGGCCCAATAACATCCATACCCCACATGGAAAACGGCCAAGGAGAGGTCATGACGTGAAGAGGTGAAGGAGGCGCGTGTATTTTGTCTCCGTAAATTTGGCATTTGTGGCACTTCCTGGCATGATCAATACAATCTCCTTCCATGGTGGGCCAATAGTACCCAAATCTCATGATCTGTCTGGCCATCGTGAAACCACTGGCGTGCGTCCCACAAATACCCTCATGGACTTCTTCCAAAATTTTCTTGGCTTCCACAGCATCCACACATCTTAACAGTACTTGATCCTTCCTTCTTTTATATAACACTTCTCCATCTAAGACATATTCAATGGCTATCTTTCTCAGAGTTCTTTTGTCATTCTCTGTGCTTGATCAGGGTATTCCCGATTCTTCACATATTGTAGGATACTCTGATACCAAGGACAATCATCTTTTCCCTCCTCCTCAATATTGCACAATTAGCCGGGGTCTCAGAGATACTCATCTGAACAGGCCTCATTGCCTCAAGTCTATTCACCTGAATCATCGAAGCTAGAGTAGCTAATGCATCAGCCATTTGGTTTTCCTCCCGTGGAAGGTAATAGAAGGTGATATCGTCAAACTCCTCAGCCAATTCAAGAACTAGTTTTCTATAACCGATTAGCTTAGGATCTCTAGTCTCCCACTCCCCTTTGAGTTGGTATATCACCAACGCTGAATCCCCGTATACTCTTAGCACTTTGATGTTCCGTTCAATGGCTGCACGAATGCCCATAATACATGCTTCATATTCTGCCATGTTATTTGTACAATCGAAGTCCAACTTGCTAGCAACAGGATAATGATCTCCACTTGGGGATACCAATACTGCCCCAACTCCATTACCCGTAGCATTTGAAGCTCCATCAAAATTTAACTTCCATACGTGGTCCATTTGAGGATTTTCTTCAGTATTCGCCACATACATCAAGTCCTCGTTTAGAAAATCGAAGTTCAAAGATTCATAGTCCTCCAAGGCTCTACTAGCTAGGAAATCGGCTATTGCACTTCCCTTTATGGCCTTCTGACTGACATATACTATATCAAATTCTAAGAGCAAGATCTGCCATCTAGCCATTCTCCCGTTCAAAGCAGTCGATTACATCATATACTTTAAAGGATCTAACTTTGAAATCAGCCAAGTCGTGTGATACAACATATACTGCCTCAGTCTTCGGGTCGCCCAGATTAGAGCACAACACAACTTCTCAATTGATGAATACCTCATTTCGCAATCGGTAAATTTCTTACTAAGGTAGTATATTGCCCTTTCTTTCTTTCCCGTCTCATCATGTTGGCCCAATACGCATCCCATGGAATTCTCCAACACTGTTAGATACAATATCAATGGCCTATCTGGACTCGGAGGTGATAAGACTGGGTATTAGCCAAGTACTGCTTTATCTTATCGAAAGCCCTCTGACACTCTTCATCCCATTCACCCGGATTATGTTTCTTTAAGAGCCGGAATACTGGATCACATTTCTCTGTCAGCTGTGAGATGAACCGAGCAATGTAATTCAGCCTCCCTAGGAAACCTCGAACCTCCTTCTGAGTGCGCGGGGGAGGTAAATCTCGTATTGCCTTTACTTTGTCTGGGTCAACCTCGATCCCCTTTTTGCTAACTATGAAGCCTAATAACTTCCCTGATCTGGCTCCAAACGTGCATTTGGCCGGGTTAATCTTGAGCTGAAATTTCTTTAATCTCAAAAATAACCTTTTCAAGACCTGAACATGCTCTTCTTCCGTTCTAGACTTCGCGATCATATCGTCAACATAGACTTCGATCTCCTTGTGCATCATGTCGTGAAACAAAGTCACCATAGCTCTTTGATATGTTGCTCCCGCATTCTTCAATCCGAAGGGCATTACCTTGTAACAGAATGTTCCCCATAAGGTAATGAATGTGGTTTTCCTCATGTCTCCAGGATGCATCTTTATTTGATTGTATCCAGAGAAACCATCCATGAAAGAAAACAATGAATAGCCCGCCGTGTTATCTACCAAAGTATCAATGTGAGGCAGTGGAAAGTTGTCCTTTGGACTAGCCTTGTTCAAATCCCTATAATCCACACACATTCGTACCTTTCCATCTTTTTTGGGAACAGGACGATGTTGGCTACCCAATCCGAATACTTGACCTCTTGTAAGAATCCAGCGTCGAATTGTCTTTTGACTTCTTCTCTTATTTTCAACACAATGTCAGGTCTCATTCTCCTAAGCTTCTGTTGAACGGGTTTACAATCCTCCTTTATGGGCAGACGATGCACCACAATGTTAGTACTTAGCCCAGGCATATCTTGGTACGACCACGCGAAAACATCCTTGAACTCTCGGAGCAAATTAATGAGGTCTTGCCTTGTCTTTGCGGTGATTTCAGTTCCAATTTTCACCTCCTTTCCATCCTCTAGGCTCACTATTTCTAACGATTCCCTATGAGGTAGGATATGCTTATCCTCTTGTTCCATTATTCTTAACAAGTCCGGAGATGCATCATAATCTTCGTCATTTTCAAAGTCGTGGGATCCCTCTGAACACACTTCTCGCTCAAAAATAGGCTCCGTGTTTGAGGCAGCGTCACTCATGTCATTGATATCTGAAGACCTATGAGGGCATATCAAAGAATATACCAAGAATATAAATTTATGAATATGTTTGTGCAAAAGAATTACAAATGAAAGAATTATTTGTAAGACAATCAACCAAATGAAAAATATAAAAGGAAAAAAAAGTGACTGATCGAGATGAACGTAGACACGTATTTATTAAAATAATGATATTTAGGCCCAATGCCTATTTCACAAAAGATTTCATATCGTTTCTAGGCCAACAAACAACAGGAATATTTTGAGCATTACTCTGAATAAGCCCTAAAGACTACAGGGATTTCTTCAGCAGTCCAATTGTTTAGCTCGCTTCCAGGCTCATAAGGGCAGATCTCCAACAAGGCCCTCCTTTCCATTGCTTCTATGGCATTGGTATAAACATTTTCCAACATTCCTCCCATGCCGCTACCGGACACTCACATTCAAATGAATAAATCCTCCCGACACAAAAGATGTAATATGTGGGGAAAGGTTAAAGGCTCACACTTAGCTTCATGTCCATTCAAACGCGCCCTTCTTCTCTCTTGTCTCTTCTCTACTTCTTTCTTCTTCTGCTTTATGTTGGCTTGTACCCTAAACCAAATCTATCAAACTTTTCCTTCGGCATTGGTGCCTCAATCCTTCCCTGAAGATATTTTCCCAATCCTTTCCCGGGTAAGGCTCCTCTTCCTACCATCAATCGCAATCCCATCTCAGTGGTCCTGGATATTTTCGGTACTGGAATTCTATTTCCCTCCGCAATAAACATCGCGTTCATAAATTCTAACGACCGAAAAAACATTCTAGTGCCTCATCGTTGATGTCCACATAAGGTGCATCGCTAGTCATCATTGCGATAATATCCTCCTCTGCATCTATTGTTACCAACCGATCCTCCGATACCAACTTCACCTTCTGATGTAATGATGAAGGTACTCCCCTGCTGAGTGTATCCACGGTCTCCCCAATAGACAGTTGTAGGAGGGTTTAATATCCATTACCAAGAAATCCACCTCATAAGTGACTGGGCCAATCCTTAATGGTACCTCAATTCTCCCCATAACCTCCTTTTTTGTTCCATCAAATGCCCTTACTATGCTCTGGCATGCTTTCATGTGCGAACTGTCTATTGGTAATCGACTAATAGTGGACAAAGGCAATACATTTAGTGCAGATCCATTATCAACCAAGGCTCCCGGGAGTGTGTACCCTTTGCATCGGACAGTAACATGCAGGGCTTTAGTAGAACCTCTTCCTCCGGATGGTATTTCATCATCATTGAAGAAGATAAAATTGTCAGCACCAATATTGTTGATCAACCGATCCAGCTTGTTTACCGAAATATCGTCGCCACATATGTTTCGTTTAGCACCTTTAAAAGTGCATTCCGATGTACTTCTGAGTTTAGGAGTAAAGCTAATACAGAAATGCGGGCTGGCTGTTTGTGCAGTTGCTCCACAACACTGTATTCACTTGTTTCAAAAACTTCAAAAACTCCTTTGCCTCCTCTTCTTTTATTGGTTCATTTACCAATGGCTCAACTTCTACTGCTTTCCCTTTCCTCTGTTCTTTCTTCCAATTCTCTTCCCTGGACGACTCTGCTTGAGCGTCATATCTTTTTCCATTGCGCGTGTAAGAACCTATTTCCTGATTTCTTTCTGCTTCTTTTCCCAAAATGGTCACATTACACCCGTAATTCCACGGCACCATTTTGTTATCCCTTAAGAGAAATTTGATGGTTTCTGGATTACAATTTTCGGTGTTACCTGAGCCCTAACCTCATTACCCTTAGGGCGTGAGATAATGACCACAGGATGATTTATTTTTGGAGCCTTTGTTCCCAACTCGTCGCGCATATGCTTCTCATTTCTTTCGCATCTTCATAAAACCTCATCTCCTTGTTATCCATCATGCTTTGAACCAAAGCCTTGAATCCTTCACATTCTTGGATTTCATGCCCTGTTTTATGGTGAAATTCACAATAATTTCCCATCTCATGCCCTTCCTCAGAATCTGAAATAACCAACCCTCTTTTCGCCATTTCTTTCCAGACCCGTTTCAATGGAGTTTTTACTTCAGCAATGTCAGTCTTGACTTCTTCTCCCGTACCTTCGCTAACCATATTCACCCCTTATCTGCGTGATTAGGTAACGGATTCTTTGCGTTAGGTGAGTCGTCAAGTTTGACGACACCTAAATTGATAAGTCCTTCTACTACCTTCTTGAAGGCAGTACAATTTTCTATCGAGTGCCCAAAATTCCCGCATGATAATCACATTGCGCGTTCGTATCATACCATTTTGGATACGGGGGTTGTAGAGGACTCAAGTAACGAGGAGCAACAACATGTGCATCGAATAAAGTCTGATACAACTCCTTGTATGACATCGGGATTGGCGTGAATTGGGGCTTTTCATAGTTTGCCTAGCTCCCGACTCTTGTCTTGATGATCCCTGTTGATTAGCAACCACTTTCTTTGGTTGATTCACGGTAATTGACCTACCATAAGCATTCACATTATTCACTTCATTTTCTCTTTTCCTCGGGGGTGCCCTCCTATTATTTTCTCCTCCATCTATTTTTCCACTTTTAATGGCATGCTCAATCATTTCACCATTCATGATTATATCCGAGAAATTTTTTGAAGCGCTTCCCAACATGTGAGTGATGAACGGGGCTTTCAAAGTATTAATAAAAAGCGTCGTCATCTCTTTTTCCAAAAGCGGTGGTTGCACCTGAACCGCCACCTCTCGCCACCTCTGCGCATATTGTCTGAAGCTTTCGTTCGATTTCTTCTCTAAATTTTGCAGAGTTATCCTGTCAGGCATCATTTCTGAGACATGATTGTATTGTCTCAGGAAAGCCTGTGCTAAATCCTCCAAGTAGCAATTTTAGCTCGGCTCAGCTGATTGTACCACTTTGACGCCGCTCCCGTAAGACTTTCCTGAAAGCAATGTATTAATAATTGATCATTATTAATATGCCCCGTCATTCTTCTACAAAACATAGTAATATGGGATCCTGGGCAACTAGTCCCGTTGTATTTCTCAAATTCCGGCATCTTAAATTTGTAAGGGAGCACCAAGTCCGGAACCAAGCTCAGATCCTTTGCATCTATTCCATAGCTTTCGATGCTTTCTATTGCCCTAAACTTCTCTTCTATCCATTTCCATTTCTCCTCAAATTGTTTTGGAAATTCCTCCTTCGCCTTGTCCTTTTCAACCATCTCGTCAAGATCTGGACAGCAATATTATTCGGGCTATCACCGGGATTAAAGCCCGCTCGGGTTGAAAATTCATTGGGATTGAAGCATCGCCTTGGAACTGCTGGGGCCTAACCGACACAGAGGGTCTCCGCGGATGCAGCTCAGTCTGTACTTGCGCATGCGGAGGCGTGAAACCTGGAGGATAAAGTGGTTCACCATTGTTTTCTTCTTCACTAACAATCACAGGACCTTTACCCTTATCTACTCCCTTTAATAATTGCGTCATCTTAGCCACCAGATCATTTTGGGACTCCTCCATCTTTTGCACCATGTCACGCTGAATCTTTTCTATTTGCTCTTTCATTTGCGCCTGCAACTGGTCTTGCATTTCTTTTTGAAGTCGCTCTAGCTTTCCAACCTTTGGTCCATAATTTTTGCCTTAGCTCGGGTGCCGTAACTTTGTTGGTTTTCCAGGTTAACTGAAATGATTTTATTCGATTAGGTTTTTAATGGTCATTAATGCATATGATGTGATGCAATGCATGAAAAGAATGCAAAGAAAAAGAGGCACTGATTCTAATTCAACTTCATTAGAAAACTTTACTAGATAAAGAGTTTCTTTACATAAAATAGACTACATATATGGCTTTGCCCTTACACTCAAAGCCTTAACCTTTCTAAGAAGCCAAGCTAACTCTCGGCCCCTGTCCGACTCTAACTCATACTTCAAACTTAATAGATCAGCCTGAACCGCTAGAGTTTGCAGATGATCAGCTACTTCGCGCACTTGAGCCACCGCCTCTCCCATAATATAATCTCTTTCTCTAATCTGCTCTTGAGACCGACGGAATTGTCTTTGCCACTGCTCATTATTTTCTTCCAGAAGCTCTATCCGGATTTCACTATTTTGCAATGCATTCTCTAGCCCTCCTATTTGTCCTTTTAATTCTTCAATTTTGTCTAAGCTCACCCTTAATTCAACGTAGCATTACGATTACAGTACTGGTGAAGCGATCTTTCTAGTTCAGTTATCCGGACCTTCAACTCCGTCTTCTCGTCTTGGCAAACTAGTAGACTCTTTCCCAATGCGACTTCTCGAGCCCGAGTATCCTGAAATTTCTTTTCCCATTGATTACTTTCGTCTTTTCCTCCTGAATTTCTTGTCGCCATTGCTCTGGCGTTTTACCCAAGCCAGCAGCTCTTACCGACCTACGCAACTTCTTGTAATCTGTCTTCAGGCTGTCCAAATCTTCTTCTGCTTTGTTCTTTCCTTTTCTCAATTTATCGGCCTCTAATCTTTGAATGTCCACATCCAGTCCTAACTGCATTTTTTCTTCCTCTAGTTGTTCTATCTTCTTCCCCAATTCTAAACTCCTTTTTTCAAATTCTTGTTTGATGATTTCTATCTCAGAAGGCAAAACTTGTAAGTGTTCCTCTAAAGATCGAGCAGTTTCTGAATTTGACGCCGGGATGTTGTCGTTGATCCTTTGATCACGCCACTGACTATACTCGGGGGTAATTGTCGGACCCACGGCTAAGATCTTCATTCGACGAGTCTGGTTCCAGGCACTAGATATTTCTCGAACCTTCTTCTTGTATTGTCCTCCCTATAGGAAAAATCACAATAGGCCAACCCCTGCGTTGCTGGTATGAATTGTCGTGATCTATACTGTCTTGATACGAGTAGAGGAGCATATCCGATAGCTCCCCATATCCCGAGCAGCGGAACCCAGTCAAAATCTCCACATCGGTACAATATCTCATCAGGAATTAACCAAGGAGCCCTCCATTCAATATCTTCATCCTGGAGATTCTGGAGTATCTCTATCCATTTTTCTTCTGAAATATCATCCCGTCTTGGCGTGGCCACCAATTCTCCTAGAGGGGAGTAGCTATCAGAGAATACCCGATAAGAGACCTTTTCGACTTTCCAGAAGTGGCTATGGAACCATGCCAATAAGAGCTGCGCGCATCCAATAAACCTTCCCTCCCCTGCTTTTCGACACGCATTCAAGGATCTAAAAGTTTCAGCGAGTATTGCCGGAACCGGTGTAACCCCTTTACTAAGCCGATCAAACAAATCAGATACAGCCTCGTCTATGTGTCCTAAAGCTTTGGGGAAAACCACTAGTCCATAGATACCTAAAGCGAAGACATCGACCCTTTTCTTTAAGTCAGGATGTACAAGCACCAAATCTCGCAAACTTTTCCAAGGAACACATTTACTGTCGCCCTTCTGTTGGATCCGGGCAGCGACCCACTGCTCGCTCATCCCAGTGATGTTCATTAATTTCTTTAACAACGGAGGGACACAAGCAGCTCTGGAATAAGCCTTGTCGACTTGAATCTTTGGGCACCGAAGCAAGGTCGTATACTCCTCCACAGTAGGCGTCAAATCTACTTTCCCAAAAGTGAAACAACTGTAGGCAGGATTCCAAAACTGAGCAAGGGCTCGGAATAAATACTTGTCCACTTTGACACTAAGCAGATAAGGTAGGTCACCGTAGTTACAATAGAACAGCTGCTTGGCCTCGACATCCCATTGATCCCAGACTTCTTTCATTTCTCGAAGGTCATTCTGGATTACACTGATACGGGTAAAATCCCACAATTCTGACACGTACCCTTCGGTAAGACTATCGCCTTTCTCTCGTTGTGTCGTTTCAGCCCATATTCGCACAGCCGCATTATCCTCTACTTTATCAACAAACCCCTTTTCCATGATAAGCTTTCTACCAAGAAACTGAACGTAAATCGACACCTCTTTTAGAATGAAGATGCCATGCAATCACAAACAAAGTAAATTAGCATTAAACACAGAATAAGATTTAAAATAAGCGACAATAAATACAACATTCATTTAGGTAAGCACTAAAATTTGGAGTAGCTCTACCTAGGTCAGTTCCTATGGCTCATTACATGTGGTTTGGTTCTAAAGTAGGGTACCTGAACCAGCAGATTCCTCGATCCTCACCCATTATAGGCTCATACGGACCGAGTTCGATTCAGGGGGATACATTTCCCTATGGCCATGCGGAGATGAAAATCTCACGAAGACATAGGTACGGATATATCCCGAAAGCGATTCACTATCCCATGCGGAGGTGAAAACCTCACGAAGGCGTAGCTTCTCACTCCCACTTAAAGGTGTGACCAACGGTCATGCAATGCAATGCGGAAAGATACCAAAATTTAAACAAACAGAGCAATATAAACCCCAATGATGATGATTATGATAAAGACAGATAAAATGCGATGAAAGGATCGTAATTTTAAACCGAATTTTCAATTTTTGACAAAAGACAAAAAGTAATCACCACGTGGCTTGACCCTCTTATCGGTGTCCCCAGTGGAGTCGCCAAGCTGTTGACACCATTTTTTTATGGAAAACGGGGTCGACTTGGGTTTTGAAAAAGAAACGGGAGTCGCCACCAATCCTTTTTGATGAGGTGTGATTGGATCACCTTGAAAAGTCGTTGTTTTAATAAACGATTTGATTTTATTAAAACAACGGTTTTGGTCCACGAAATTCAGAAAAATGGGTTCGGGAGTCGGTTACGCACGAGGAAGGATTAGCACCCTCGATACGCCCAAAATTGGTACCTAGTTGATTACTTAATGTCTTAATGTCGAAAATTGAGAATCTTGGAGAATTTTAAAAATACGATCCTTGTATTAAAATATTAAAAAAATTCAGGAAAAGGGGCATATTTCACGTTATTCGAGAAAGAGAATCATATCCAGTAAGTTAGGACACAATGTCTCGAATTCACGATATTGAATGAAAAATGCTTAAAAGATATTTAACTATCTTGGATAAAAAAAGGATCACGACCAGTAAGTTAGGACACGATCCTCTTTTAAAATTCCCGAGATTGTTTAAAAACTTAAGTTTAAAAAGATTCGTATATTTAGATCTATTGTGAAAATCGAAACCCAGTAAGTTAGGGTACGATCTTCTCGAATCTAAACACAGTGCCATTTTTTAAAACAAATTTGTTATATTGAGTGAAATAAAAACACGAAATCGTAGTAAAAATGTGAAAGCAAATTACATTATTACGCATGGCTAAACTATAATGAATACAAAAGTATAAAAATAATATGAGCAATAATACTAAAATAAAATAAAGAAAAAGAACAAATCGGTAACATGCGAAATAATAAGCCGTAACATGTAAATAAAATGCGCAAATGCGTATAAATATTATATAAATATATATAATATATACATATAAAAATGTGCATGTGAGATATATAAAAAAATAAAGTAAGATAAAAGAAACCGTATAAAAAACATATAAACATGTATACGTATATTCGTGAGGAAAAAAGAAAAGTATATAGATATACATATATAAAAGAAAAAAGCATTTATGTATATATTAAATAAGTTAGAAACAAATACATAAACATATATACATATATAAGCAAATATATAATAATAATATTAATATAATAAGACACATATTTAAAATTACATAAGTAAATATAAATGAAAATATATAATGAGAATAACAATGATATAATAATAATAATAATAATAATAATAGTAACAATAAAATAAAATTGCTAAAATATGGGCTAAATCGAAATAAAAAAAAAGAAACTGGGCGAATTCAAAATGAAAGGGACTAAATTACAAAGCGCGCCAAAAGCGAAGGGATCAAATGGGCAAATAACCCAACCGCCTCAAAACGCAGCGCAGCAGTGGGCCAGATGGAAATAAAATTAAAATTATAGGGATAGATTAAAAATAAAAGGAAATAGCAAAAAGGACCGAATTGCAATGCGTTTTAAAACTGGAGGGACTGAGCACGCAAATAGCCCATTCAGCGAAAACACGCGGATCCTCCCTCGGTCGGGTCACCCGCGGGTCAGGTTGGAACGGCGTCGTTTCAACGCCTGGGCTATGGGCAAAACGGCGCCGTTTTGAACGCTTATAAAAATCAAAATTTTCTTTTTGCTTCATTTCTGCCTTTCCTTAAAAAAAACTGAATCTCATCCTCTTCCTCTCTCCTCACGACTTCTGGCCTTAGATCAGGCCTCCGCCGCACCACCTCCACGGCCGTGGCCGGAGTTGCGCGAAATGGGTTTTCAGCCCTCCTTTCAGGTCCTCGAAGGCTAGGCCTTCTCACCGAGGGACTGAGTATGAAAGGAAGAGACTTTCCTCCCCGTTCGACCCGGTGACGGCGAAGGAGGGCTCCACTCCGACTTCCGAAACCAACAGGTACTTTCTTTTTTAGTTTCGTTTTCGTTAAGAAAGATTGTATAAAAAAAAAAATAAATAAAATAAAAGGAAAATAAAAAACAAAAAAAAAAGAAAAAGAACAGAATCAACCTTTTAATTTTTATCTGTTTTTTTATTCACTGGTGTTGGAAAATGTTACAAAAGAAAAGGAAAGACCCGATTCGGTGATCCCCTTTTTGATGTTCGAATGGCTTTATATAGAGCCATTTTACAAAAAAATTTTATTGTTTGTTGCTGCTTGCGTGTGTTCTTCATTTTGCAGGGCTGATGGGGACGATGGACGTGCGCGGCGCAAGTGGCAGAGCAGTTGGTGGCTACGGCGGTGGGGTGGTTGACCAGCAGGCCTGGGTGCGGCGCAAGTGGCTGTCAGAGGCTAGGGTTAGGGTTTTTCTATTTTTTGATGATTTGGCTATTGGGCTGTTGGGTATTGGGTGTTGTAATTGGG
>NC_053440.1:3217349-3355723 GCF_007990345.1 Gossypium hirsutum
ATCATTGTAACACTTCATACTAGTTACATATGAACATCTATACATATAAATGTCTATCATACCCACTCTACAAGCATTTTCGCATGGCTGTACATTATACTTCATAAGTATCGAAAACAACAATGGGTAGTCCTATAATGCATATCAAGATTCAACAAAATAGTACCAAAGAGCTTTGATAGGTGGGCGACTTCGACTTCAAGATCCGAGTCCGATAGCTGGAGAACAAAAATCTATAAAACAGAGGAGCAGTGTAACGAGTAAGCAATTTATGCTTAGTAAGTTTGAGCAAGGAATTCCAGCATAAAAAAGAATAACACACATTTAGCTAAATGGAATATTTCATAATACGCAATTTACGATATCAAACTTGCTTCACAACATTAACAACCCTTATGTACATACACAATAGACTAACTTAGCCGAAGGCTGGTAGCTCGTTTATAACTGAGCGAACATTATTTGTAAGGGCTGATTAAATCAAAATACGTAACATATCCATATTGGGATGTTTTCGAGTATTCGCTGAATTTACAGCAAGCTCATTCATTACCAAATCACGTACCTCGGGATTTAACCGGATATAGCTCTCGTTCAATGCTTCGGGACATAGCCGGTTTAGTAACTCACACATGCCTTCGGGACATAACCGGATTTAACAACTCGCAGAATGCTCGGGACTTAACCGGATTAATATTCGCACAAAGGCCTTCGGATCTTAGTCCGGATATATCACTTAGCACAAAGTTCGGACTTAGCCCGGAAGCATTCAATTAATATGCACATCTAACAATAATTATGGACATTCATATTTCATTTTCATTTGCGAAACTCAACACAAGGCACATATCATCCTTGCACATTCGGCTCAATAGCCTCACATAGAGCATGATTTAATCACATCGTAATTTAAGCTCTCTTACTCAAGAACTTACCTCGGGTGTTGTCGAACGATTCCGCTAGCTATTCAACCACTTTTTCCTTCCCTTTATCGGATTTATTTCCCCTTTGCTCTTGAGCTTAATAAACAAATAAATTGATTTCATCATTTAGGCATCAAAAAGATGAATACAAGGCACTTAGCCCATATTTATACATTAGACATTAAAGTCTCATACATGCAAAAATCATGCATCAACACAACATATTAGCTAATTTCTTTCCCTTGGCCGAATATGCATGTCTATTTTTGGGGTCGATTTCAACACTTAATACACACATATACACACTAGTAAAGCATCCTCCCCTTTTCATCGATTTAACACATGCATTGCTCATCAACATGCAAAGTTACATTCGGCCTTAGCACACATCTTGCTAGCCGATTCTTCTCCATTTAGCAACCAATGCACATATGTGCTCACACAAAAATGCTAAAAGGAGGTCAAGAATCATCAAGCCATCATCACATGCATCATTAACAAGCTTCATATTTGCATGCAATGGCATAACACAACCTCCACTAGGCGAATCTTAACTCATCCTCATGCCTCATCACCACAACATCAAACATCAACCAAGAATGATGCATCCATGGTCAGTGCCATTTCCATCACGTAGCAAGATTTAGACCATGGCTAGGTAGAATCAAGCTAACAACTAAAACATGCATGCATCTCATGGAACATCATCAACATACCTTAGCCTAGCTACATGCATGGCCGAATCCTTCACCTTTCTTCTTCTTTCCTCCTTAAAATTTTTGGCCAAGGATGAACCAAAGGATGAGAAATTTTTTCTTTGTTTTCTTTCTAATTTAGGCTAAATGAAGGTGAGAAAGGATGAACACAAATTTTTCTCCTTTCTTCTCTTTAGCTCACGGCAATGGGGGGGCAACCACACATTTTTTTCTTTTGTTTCCATTCTTTATTACCCATATCCTTATTTTATTCTTCATTAACAAAATGTTTCATGACATGTTTTGCCATCATTCCTTGTCATGGCGGCACTACTCATTAGGGGGGAATTGACATGCAAGTCCCCTTTGTCCATGCATAATAGGTTCACACATTGACTATCATTTTAGAATTTCTCACATATCCTATTGACTAAATCAATGAAATCAACCAAATTGAAGCTTGAAATTTTCAACATTCTAATTACATATCTAGACAATAAGTATACATTCAAACATTTCGGTGACTCGGTTTAGCGGTCCGAAAATTCCCGATAGGGTAACTTTGGGCTGTCAAATCTCCCATTAAAATTTGTCCCGAAATTTAGTAATAGGTTTGGGTATCGTTCTTCATCGAGCTCTCGGTCTCCAAGTAGCTTCCTCGATCCGTGTTTGAGCCATAACACCTTTACTAGCGGAACTCTTTGTTTCGCAACTCCTTCACTTCACGAGCTAGGATACGCATCGGTTTTCTTCATAGTCATGTGATTGAATTTCAACCTCTGATGGCTAATTATGGATGGATCAGATCGATAGGCGAAGCATGAACATGAAAGACGTCATGATCTTTCAAGCTCCGGGGCAAAATCAATCTAACGCAACCGGACCAACTCGTTCGGAGATTTGTACGGCCAATGAATCTTGGCTCAACTTGCCTTACGGCCGAACCTGAGTATCTTTTTCCAAGGTGAAACCTTAAGGAACACTTTGTCTCCCACCTGATACTCGATGTCTTTTCGTTTCAAATCTGCGTACGACTTCTGACGATCCGTGGCTACCTTCAGACTTTCACGGATTACCTTTACTTTCTGCTCAGCATCTTAATCAAATCAACTCCGAAAATTTTACTTTCACCGAGCTCGGTCCAAAACAATGGTGTACGGCATTTACGACCGTACAAAGCCTCGTAAGGTGCCATCTTAATACTTGATTGAAAACTATTGTTGTAAGCGAATTCAATCAAAGGTAAATACCGTTCCATGAACTATGAACTCGAGGATGCAACATCTAACATATCTCAAGTATTGAATTATCCGCTCGATTGACCATCGGTTGGGGGTGAAAGCAGTGCTAAAATGCAGCTTGGTACCAGAGCTTCTTGCAATTTCTTCCAAAATCGTGAGGTGAATCTCGGATCTCTATCCGACACGATAGAAACAGGTACCCCGTGTAATTCACAATTGATAAACGTACAATTCAGCTAGTTTATCCAATGAAAATCCGTACGTACGGGGATGAAATGAGCCGACTAGTCAGTCTATCAACAAACCCATATCGCATCCTTCTTACTTGCTGACAAGGGCAGTCGGACACAAAGTCCATTGTGACTCGATCCATTTCCACTCGGGTATCATGATCGGCTGAGTAATCCTGAAGGCACTTGATGTTCCACTTCACTTGTTGACATATCAAACATCTCGAAACAAAGTCGGAGATGTCCCGTTTCATACCATGCCACCAAAATTGACGTTTCAAATCGTTGTACATTTTCGTACTCCCCGGGTGAATTGACATTCGGCTACAATGGGCTTCGTTCAGAATCATCGAAATGAGTTCCGAATTCCTTGGAACACACAACGATTTCTGAACCTCAAAAATCATCATCATCAATTTGAAACTCTGATTCCTCGTTCGGAAAACACTTAGCCCGTTTTGCAACCAATTCATCATTGACTTTCTGAGCTTCACGAATTTGGTGAGTCAATAATGGTTTAGCTTTTAATTCAGCTACTAACACACTGTCTGGTAGGACAGACAAATGCACGTTCATCACTCGTAAAGCAAACAATGACTTCCGGCTTAAGGCGTCCGCAACCACGTTAGCCTTTCCCGGGTGATAATCAATGACAAGCTCGTAATCTTTCAACAACTCAAGCCAACGTCTTTGTCGCAGATTCAAGTCTCGTTGAGTCATCAAATATTTGAGACTTTTGTGATCCGAAAATACATGGCACTTCTCACCAAACAGATAATGTCGCCATATTTTTAAAGCAAACACGATGGCAGCTAGTTCGAGATCATGGGTCGGATAATTCCTCTCGTGAGGCTTCAATTGTCTCGACGCATAGGCCACGACTCGACCTTCTTGCATCAATACGCAACCCAACCCAAGTAGGGATGCGTCACTATAAATGACAAACTCTTTACCTGATTCGGGTTGCACCAAAATTGGAGCTTCAGTCAAATGAGTTTTCAGTTGGTCGAAACTTTTCTGACATTTCTCCGTCCACTCGAACTTAACATCCTTTTGAAGTAGCTTCGTCATTGGTGTGGCTATCATCGAGAAACCTTTGACAAATCGTCGGTAATAACCGGCGAGCCCCAAAAAGCTCCGAACTTCAGTAACATTTCTCGGAGGTTTCCAGTCAAGTATGGCTGAAATTTTGTTCGGGTCAACTCGAATACCCGACGCGGATACCACATGACCAAGAAGCTAACCTCTCTTAACCAGAACTCACACTTACTGAACTTAGCATATAACTGCTTATCCCGCAAAATTTGCAGCACTAGCCTCAGATGCTCAGCATGTTCGGTCTCGTCTCTTGAATAGACCAAAATGTCATCAATGAACACCACTACGAACCGATCCAAATATGGTCTGAAGATCCGATTCATCAAATCCATAAATACTGCAGGGCATTAGTGAGCCCAAACGGCATCACTAAGAATTCGTAGTGACCATATCTCGTTCTGAAGGCAGTTTTGGGAATATCTGAATCTCGGATTCGCAACTGATAATAGCCCGATCTCAAATCTATTTTTGAGAACACTGAGGCTCCCTTCAGTTGGTCGAACAAATCATCGATGCGCGGCAACGGATATTTGTTCTTTATCGTCACTTTATTCAGCTGACGATAGTTAATGCACAACCTCATGGTTCCGTCCTTCTTTTTCACGAACAATACTGGTGCACCCCAAGGTGAGAAACTTGGTCGAGCGAAACCTCTATCCGTCAGTTCTTGTAACTGAGCTTTCAACTCCTTTAACTCGGTTGGTGCCATACGATACGGAGTTATCGAAATCGGCGTAGTCCCAGGTACAAGCTCAATACCAAACTCTACCTCCCGAACAGGTGGTAAACCCGGTAATTCTTCCGGAAAAACATCCGGGTATTCACAAACCACCGGCACAGATTCGGGTTTCTTTTCTAATTCTTTGTCACCGAGTACATACGCAAGGTATGCTTCGCACTCTTTTCTTACATATTTCTGTGCCAACATTGCTGATATTACAGCTGGCATCCCCTCCAAGTCCGCAGACTCAATTCGGACTACTTCGTTATTTGCGCACCTCAAATCAATAGTCTTGCTCTTGCAATTCACAATCGCATCATGCGCGGTCAACCAATCCAAACCAAGGATAACATCAAATTCATCAAACGGCAAAAGCATCAAGTCCGCCGGAAAACAGGAACCTCGAATTTCCAGGGGACATTTCTTACACACTTTGTCGACAAGCACGTAACGACCCAAGGGATTTGACACCCGAATTACGAACTCAGTAGACTCAATAGGTAAAGTCTTACTGGATGCTAAGGTTTCACATATGTAAGAATGAGTAGAACCAGGGTCAATCAAAGCAATTACATTAGTATCAAAGAGAGTGAATGTACCGGTAATAACATCAGGCGAAGAAGCATCCTCGCGGGCACGTATAGCATAAGCTCTAGCAGGCGCACGGGCTTCGGATCTGGTTATATCATCTCTAGATCCTCTCTGACCACCACTAGCATTGCCCATATTTCCAGATGGTCTACCTCGAGCAGTGGTAGCACCCGGTCTCCCACTCTGATTTGCATTCTGTCCCGACAACCTCGGGCAATCTTTAATGAAGTGGTCAACTGATCCGCATTTGTAACAGGAGCGGTCAGGAAATCTACAACTCCCCGAATGCCATTTACCGCAATATCGACATTTCGTCCTGTCTCGACGTTCATTCCCAACACTGGCGACCGAAGTGCCTCGTGTACCCACAGGGGGTCGATCACGATCTCGTCCAAAAAGGCCCGAAGTACCTCTAAACTGGCCCGCATCATCTCGAAATCTCTTTGATGTCTGTTGAAGAGACCTTCCCGAGGATCTTTTACGAAACTCTCCAGTTCCCTCATCAACTCTTTGCTTTTCTTTTCTAAGCTCTTCGGCTTTACAAGCTCGTTCAACAAGTACCACGAACTCTCGTATTTCAAGAACGCCAACGAACATTTTTATATCTTCATTCAGCCCATCCTCGAAGCGTTTACACATAATAGCTTCGGACGAAACACATTCCCGAGCGTATTTGCTAAGTCTAACAAATTTTCGCTCGTAATCAGTAACCGACATGGAGCCTTGCTTAAGCTCAAGAAATTCCTTCCGTTTTTGATCAACAAATCTCTGACTGATATACTTTTTCCGAAACTCAGTTTGGAAAAACTCCCAAGTTACTTACTCTCGGGGCACAATAGAAGTCAGAGTACTCCACCAATAGTAGGCAGAATCACGTAGCAAGGAGATAGCACACTTTAGGCATTCATCGGGTGTACAAGATAGCTCATCGAGTACCCGGATAGTGTTGTCCAGCCAAAATTCAGCTTGCTCGGTATCATCGCTATCCATAGCCTTAAATTCAGTAGCCCCATGTTTTCGGATTCTGTCAACTGGGGGCTTATTTGACCTTATTTGGTCCGTTACCGGTGGTATTGTAGGTGCGGGGGTAGTATTTGTCGGGAATGGAGGTTGTGGAACAGCCATATTAGTTCGAATGTATTGGTTAAACCAATCATTCATCACGCTATAGAATGCTTGTCTAGCTTCATCATTCGGATTACTAGCATTAGGTTGAGAGTCTGCCGGCACTGTCCCTTGTGCGGGAGCAGGCGCTACACTCTCAAGATCATCAGCTACCTCTCGGTCACGATCGGGATCCATTACTATAAATAAACACATTTACAATTGTCAGAAATCACCACACTATCAAGTAATCACATAAAATGGCATGTATAGCTAGACCCAAAACATTACGGTAGTCCTAGAATCGACTAAACCGTAGCTCTGATACCAATTTAATGTAACACCCCGAACCCGAGACCGACACCGGAGTCGGACACGAGATGTTAACAAACTTTGAAAATTTTTTTTTTCCAGACACTGCCCAGTCTGAGTACTAGTCGCTTCAAAAATCATATCTTGAGTTTCACAACTCGAAAATCAGTTTTGTGATTTTTCCCTGAAACTAGACTCATGTCCCCACCTATGTATTTTTTTCTAGAATTTTTGGTCGGGCCAATTAGTACAGTTTATTAGTCAAAGTCTCCCATGTTACAGGGGTCGACTACACTGACCTTTTCCCATTACGACTTGGATATCTCTCTGCACAGAGCTTCAATACTGATGCCGTTTGTTTCTATGGAAACTAGACTCAGAGAGGAATCCATACATATATGGTATGACCCCTAATTATCTCTGGTCAATTTATAGTGAATTTCCAAAGTCGGAACAGGGAATCCAGAAACTGTTCTGGCCCTGTTCCACAAGAACCCGAATATCTCTTACTGTACTGTTCCTATGATTGTTTCGTTACTTCCATATGAAAGTAGATTCATCAAGGTTCGATTACATAATTTATTCACTATTTAATTCCACTCCTACGAATTCTTGTGATTTTTCCAATCCACACCACTGCTGCTATCAGCTTCTGTTTTCAAAGTAAACCTTACCTAATTTGGGGTTTCATGGACCAACTACGGCCTTGTCATACATAAGCCCACTTATGATCATACTTAGCCATTCCAGTGGCTGATCATTTGCTCAACACTTCCATTCCAACTATAGTTACATCATGAAACCATCTATACATTCATAAACACGAATGGTCTAATGCCATACTCCACTTCTACAAGCCATTTTCGCATGGCTGTACACTTATACATTTCATAAAGTACTCGAAAACAACAATGGGTAGTCCTATACATGCCATATCAAGATTCAACCAAAATAGTACCCAAAAGAGCCTTTGATAGTGTGGGCGACTTCGACTTCAAGATCCCGAGTCCGATAGCTGGAGAACCAAAATCTATAAAACAGAGGAGCAGTGTAACGAGTAAGCAATTTATGCTTAGTAAGTTTTGAGCAAGGAATTCCAGCATAAACAAAGAATAACACACATTTAGCTAAATGGAATATTTCATAATACGCAATTTACCGATATCAAACTTGCTTCACAACATTAACAACCCTTATGTACATACACAATAGACTAACTTAGCCGAAGGCCGGTAGCTCGTTTATCAACTGAGCGAACATTTATTTGTAAGGGCTCGATTAAATTCAACACATACGTAACATATCCCCATATTGGGATGTTTTTCGAGTATTCGCTGGAATTTTACAGCAAGCTCATTCATTACCAAATCACGTACCTTCGGGATTTAACCGGATATAGCTCCTCGTTCAAATGCCTTCGGGACATAGCCCGGTTTTAGTAACTCACACAATGCCTTCGGGACATAACCCGGATTTAACAACTCGCACGAATGCCTTCGGGACTTAACCCGGATTTAATATCTCGCACAAAGGCCTTCGGATCTTAGTCCGGATATATTCACTTAGCACAAAGCTTCGGGACTTAGCCCGGACAGCATTCAATTAATCATGCACATCTAACAATAATTCATGGCACATTCATATTTCATTTTCATTTGCGAAACTCAAACACAAGGCACATATCATCCTTGCACATTCGGCTCAATAGCCTCACATAGAGCATGATTTAATCACATCGTAATTTAAGCTCTCTTACTCAAGAACTTACCTCGGGTGTTGTCGAACGATTCCGCTAGCTATTCAACCACTTTTTCCTTCCCTTTATCGGATTTATTTCCCCTTTGCTCTTGAGCTTAATTAAACAAATAAATTGATTTCATCATTTAGGCATCAAAAAGATGAATACAAGGCACTTAGCCCATATTTATACATTAGACATTAAAGTCTCATACATGCAAAAATCATGCATCAACACAACATATTAGCTAATTTCTTTCCCCTTGGCCGAATATGCATGTCTATTTTTGGGGTCGATTTCAACACTTAATACACACATATACACACTAGTAAAGCATCCTCCCCCTTTTCATCGATTTAACACATGCATTGCTCATCAACATGCAAAGTTACATTCGGCCTTAGCACACATCTTGCTAGCCGATTCTTCTCCATTTAGCAACCAATGCACATATGTGCTCACACAAAAATGCTAAAAAGGAGGTTCAAGAATCATCAAGCCATCATCACATGCATCATTAACAAGCTTCATATTTTGCATGCAATGGCATTAACACAACCTCCACCTAGGCCGAATCTTAACTCATCCTCATGCCTCATCACCACAACATCAAACATCAACCAAGAATGATGCATCCATGGTCAAGTGCCATTTCCATCACGTAGCAAGATTTAGACCATGGGCTAGGTAGAACTCAAGCTAACAACTAAAACATGCATGCATCTCATGGAACATCATCAAACATACCTTAGCCTAGCTACATGCATGGCCGAATCTCTTCACCTTTCTTCTTCTTTCCTCCTTAAAATTTTTGGCCAAGGATGAACCAAAGGATGAGAAATTTTTTTCTTTGTTTTTCTTTCTAATTTAGGCTAAATGAAGGTGAGAAAGGATGAACACAAATTTTTCTCCTTTCTTCTCTTTAGCTCACGGCAATGGGGGGGCAACCACACATTTTTTTTCTTTTGTTTCCATTTCTTTATTACCCATAATCCTTATTTTATTCTTCCATTAACAAAACATGTTTCATGACATGTTTTGCCCATCATTCCTTGTCATGGCCGGCCACTACTCATTAGGGGGGGAATTTGACATGCAAGTCCCCCCTTTGTCCACATGCACTAATAGGTCCTCACACATTGACCTATCACATTTTAGAATTTTCTCACATAAGTCCTATTGACTAAATTCACATGAAATCAACCAAATTGAAGCTTGAAATTTTCACACATTCTTAATTACATATTCTAGACAATAAGTATCACATTCAAACATTTCGGTGACTCGGTTTAGCGGTCCCGAAACCACTTCCCGACTATGGTCAACTTTGGGCTGTCACAGTTTGTATGAAAATCACTTTTTTTTAAAAAAAATATTCATTATTTAAACCAACTTTACTTATTTAATCAATTACAAAATTATTAATGTGAAGTTTTCTTTTTGAGAAAAATGGTTAAAATTTAAAAAGACTTTTCAAATCTTTACGTATTTTGCAAAGTAACGGAAAATAATAAGAAGAATAATAGTTTTCTAAACTACATATATAGCATGCAATTATTAGAGTATTAACTAAGTATATCCCAAGCCTAAGATGAAGAAGCAAGAAATAGATAAAAATTACAATCCCAAAAACGATTAAGGAAAAATTTAATGGAAACTTTAAAACAATAATAAAAGAAAAACGAGCTGCTAGTCCGAGGTTCCTCTAATGTTATTCTGCGCCCTTGTTTTCTATGTTACCTGAGAGGTAAGAAAAGGGGGAGTGAGCTTATGACAACTCAGTGTGAGCCTAATTTTAAATCATTATAAATAATCATACAAACAATAAAGCATTCAATTTATAGCAACATAGCAATTAAGCATAATGTATGGAACATTCAGTAAATCAGTGCATGTACAAATTATGTTCATGATGCGATGCAATTATGAATTTTAAATTCCCACCCGTCCATCCTATCTGCCCTCAAGCATCGTTCGGCACTCTAAAACCCATATCAATAAATGACCATCCTGGATTTTTTTTTCTAGTGACAATGGTTGTTCACTTATCATCCGTGACAATGGCTTTTACTACAATAACTTACCATCCTGGTTGCCCGGTTTTGATGACATTTTAAACTATCATCCTGATTTACCCGATTTCGATGACATTGCTGCCTACTTCGAGTAGTACTAACTTTCGGTGTGGACTTGATTTGCCATTTTCTCCTATGGAACTCCTTTGTCCTCTATTCCCAATTTCATGTAACCATGCACAAAGATTCAACATGTCATGCTATTTATCAATCAATAATTAATTACTATGCTTATCAAGCACATTTACCTTTCAATACGGTGTATGGATTTTCATACCAACAATAGTTGGCATGTATTTATGCAATTATTTCATATCAATTTCACATATGCAATTACTTTATGTGAACTAAAAACCATTTCACATATACAGTTTCTTCATGCAAATTAACATGCTTAGTTCGACTACCATATACATAATAGGTTCACATGTATATAGAGGGTTCACACATACAAGGTTTGCACATATAGGGTTCATACATATATGGTTCGCATAATATTTCATATAGGATTCTCATAAATATATACTAAAATATCACATACTAAATCATATAAGATTTTGCATATGGGTTCGTTTATAGGGTTCGCACACTAAATCATAGGAGGTTCGCACATCTAAGGTTCACACATATGAGATCTGCACATATAGATTTCGCACATACAATATCACATGAGGGTTCGTATAAAGGGTTCACATACATATTCACTAAGGGATTGCCTACATACACTAAGGGTTCGCATAAATTCCCTTAAGGGTTTGCATATCATGCTCTAGGGGTTCGCAATATAGTTAGCATAAGGGTTCGCATAAAAATTCATATAGGTTCGCATAGTACTTCATCTAGGATTTGCATAATAATTCTTATAGGTTTGTATAATACTTCATCTAGGGTTTACACATATAGGTTATAGTTCACTTATCAATTAATTATAGAGTTCGCATGTATAACAATTTATTTAAGGGTTCGCACCTAGGGTTCTCACATATCAACTACAGTTCTCCTAACAGAGTTCGCATGTACAACAATTTATGTAAGGGTTCGCATGACAGTTCATATAGAAGTTCTCTTAATAGTTCACCTAGGGTTTGCATACATAAGGGTTCACATACATGGGGGTTCACATAACAAATTACCTTACTTTTTGCCACTTCAATTGTTTAATCATACACAATGATTTAAGTTTAGACCCCACAGCTAATTGAAGACACAAAACCTTAAAGTGACAATTTACTAGGAGGAGGGGGACAAATTTGAAAACCTTGAAATCTTTGGTTGAGAATTGATTTGGCAATGGAGAAGAAAAGAAAGAAATTTGGGAGTTGTTCTTGAAAAATTCTCTAAATAAAAATTCTAGTGTTTGAAAAGATTGGTTATTTATAAAACTCTTTTCCCTAATTGAAATGGGATTAGGAATTAATTTTAGAATTAAAATTGATTTAAATTAAGGACTAAATTAAAAAAAAGTTTTCGATTTGGGTTGGTTTGAAATTTCGATTCTTTATGGTGTAAAGTAAGAAAATAAAAATATTTTAGCTAAAGGTGTACAAAGGGTTTCAAACTTGGGACCTAAGGGAAAACTAAGGTTTTATCTTTGAATCGAGAGACTCATTCTTTACATACGCCTTCAAGAAATTGTTTTTAAAGGTTATGGTCAAACATGAAAATGAAAAAAAAAATCAGCAAATGAGTGTAATTTAGGAGGTTTAAACCTAGGACCTTAGCTTGCTTAATACCTTATCATTAAGCATTGTGGTCTATTCTTGTAACTACAATAATTTTTAAGGCATTTTAAGTTAGCTTACCCTATTCTTTTTTACTTTAAAATCTAATTATTTTTTATCCCCATTTATTCTAACGCCAATTTTTTGGGATGTGACAACTACAACATAGACATGGAATTGTGGCATGAGAAACTTGGTCACATTCATTTTAAGGGATTGCAAAGGCTAGTTAGATACGAGGTTGTTCGAGGCATTCCTAAACTTATGAGGATCACCCCTAAAGTTTGCAACAGTTGTGTGAAAGGCAAACAACACCGGGAAAAGCACATAAAATTGACTCACATACAGGCCAAAGCTCCTCTTGAGCTCTTGCACATTGATCTATTTAGTCTTGTTCAAATAGAAAGCCTTGGAGGAAAAAGTTATGTCCCTATTTACTTTGATGACTAATCCAAGTTTACTTAGGTAAGGTTCTTTAAAGAGAAATTTGATGCATTTGATGAGTTTAAACAATTGTGCAAAGGCTTATGAATGAACAGGGAAAACTTATTGGAGTAATAAGAAGGATACGCAGTGATCATGGGTGTGAGTTTGAGAATGAAGAGTTTAGACAATTCTGTGATGAGGAAGAGATAAAACACAAGTTCTTAGCTTTTAAAACCTTCAACAAAATGGGGTAGTAGAACGCAAGAATATAACCGTGAAGGAAATGATAAGAGTTATGCTCAACAACAAGAACATTGAGTGCCAGGGAAGTGCTCACTTCCCTAGCATTAGAGCTGTTTATTGACAGTTTTCATATTTGAGTATTGACAATTTATTGAAAGGTTTGAATGGTTATGCTAAATATTTGAAAGATATCTAGCCCAATAATGAAGATCATATTACCTGAGAAACTCATATTGAAGATTGGATCGAATCAATTCACTCAAGTCAATCCCTTGGAACATGGACATTTGGATTATAACTCTATGTGATTAGTTGCCAAGAGTCCACGTTTGTATTATTTGCTATCATTATATTGTAAGCAATTTGTCTTACTACTATTTTAATGGTATTGCGATAGATCTTTTATGTTAGCAAGTCTCAACATAATCTATTTAACGAATAAACTTGTGATGATTATTGTACGAGAGTTTAAGAACTAATCTTGTTCAAGTAAGGAACTATTTTTAGAGTACAAATTGATAGTAAAATTGTTTGTATTGTGATTTTACTTGTTGAGTTCACAGGGTTAAACTTATTGGTGAGAGTATTGATCTTTAAGGTTCAAAAGTGAGGAGAATTGCCATAGTGTGTGTGACAGGTTAGATTCACTTCTTGTGACTATTGAAGATAGTGGATATTTCTCACTAAACTAGGCTCTGCAGACGTAGGGAAATCAAACTGTGTAAACAATTCCTATGTATTCTATTTGTTTACTGTTTTCTGATTTGGTGCCAAAGAAGTGCCAATTTTTCTATCACTCATTCCAAGCATTTAGTTTAAATTACTAACAAGGGTTTAAGAATTTCATATTTCAATCCTTCTCATTACCTGCCAATCATCATCTTTTTCTTCTTCCTCTCTTATGTCTTTCCCTTTATCGCACAATCAAGTAACAATTAAACCTACTCTTTCAAATCACCTTCTTTCGAAAACACAAATTACTCTTCTTTTTTCTTTTTCTTTTTTTTCTTTTTTTCTTTTTTTTTTTTGCGTCTGACAATTGATTCATTAAATTGATGGCTCCAAACCTCCACCAAAGACTTGACAATACACCAAATCCTAAATACATAACTTGGTACATCAAGGATCAAATGGTGTTCAGTTGGATCCTTAGCTCTCTTTCTGAAACTATTCTCTCTCAAGTTGTTGGTGCCACCATTGTCTATGTTGCTTAGTCTTATATTTCAGGTTCTCGAGCTCAAGTTCGCACTTAAAAAAAAAAAGCTCTTTATGCTTTATCTTGATACTATGACTCCATTTCCACTTTCATGGATTTTGCCAAAGCGTTTGTTTGATCAGTTTGTTGTACTAGATGCTGCCATCTCTGAGGATGATCTTATTAATCATATGCGGTCTTGGCCCATATTACATGCCTTTCACATGCAATATTGAAACAAGGTTAGTTTCTATCCTCCTGCCATTGCTCACTATACTGCTGGCTAAAATGCTACTGGTGGCACACAATGCAAAGGCCTTGAAAATAGACCTAAGGCTATCAATCTACTTACGATCATGGGTGTTCCACTCCCCCTAATACCAAGCCTTCCACCCTCACTTGTTACAATTGTTGAGGGTGAGGAAACACCTCCAAACAATATCCAAGTCCTAAATTCAATTACACCAATTACAACTCCGAATCAACAGCCAATTTCATCTCATCTTCGTCATTGCACCAACCGAACTGTGGATAGTTTTCATTAGATCGCAACCCATAACTTGACTTCTGAATTGGAAAACTTGGACATTCACTTTGAATATTCAAACACTAACAAAGTGACTCTCACAAACGGTAAAAGTTTATATGTATTCAAGCACTAAACTTCTTTCAAGTTCTCCTTACTGAATTTGTTTTTCAAATAAACCACAAAATTTGCAAATTTGCAACATAAAATCTCGAAAAAGGATGCACAAAAATAATCAAAAGACACCGATCAAAATATAACAGAAAACATGAACACCATTGTTACGATGCTGTATATAGATGCAAATATTCTATGATTTACAATTAAATCCTTGATAGATTCACTATATACATAACAGTAGGACAAACGAAGCGTTCCGATAGTCGATAGGAGTATTGACAATACATTTGAATACTACCTAGTGTCCTAAGTCAGAGAAACAGTCTTTACATATAAATATTATGATACATGTATAGGGTTATTGTATCAATTAGGCTTTACCTAATCAAATAAATAAAAATATAAGGATCTTTGAACAGCCAATTATGAATTATGGCCATTAGAGACGATAAATGTAACATAAATCAGGTATGAACACAAATACTCGGAACTCATACTATGTATGTCTTGGGACCACGTTTTCTTCTTGGGTTACCACAGACCAAGCTAGAGAAGGCATTGAAAAGTTCAGAATCCTCTTCGGTTGTCAACATTTTAGCTGCATTTGGGTCTGCAAGCAGAAGTTTTGCCACCAGAAATCCCGCAATAGACCAGGTCTGAAACAGGCGTGCTTGTTTTCCGATGAACCTTGCTTTTTTAGTATCATAGTATTCAGGCCATTTGTCACTTGAAATACGTTTCTCGGCAACCGCAACAGCTTTTGCCGCAATTTCTGGTCTATTCATCTTTATGCATGCGACTGTGAGCTGCTCGATAGGGATTCATATTTAAACATTTCATACTTTGATTGCGAAGCTTATGCTCGAAAGCAACTTCTTCGATAAGCAAATTATAAGATATGCATGGTTAAGGAATGCAAATGTCCACCACATCTACAATATTTTGGATATTCATCTAAAATCTAAAAATATGGATATATTTATGGATATGCGAACTTCCTCCATCTACAATTTTCATGTATGGATATGTACGGTTAAATAATGCAACTGTCATCAGCATCACCCCCACCCCCCGGTCCTCAGATATTCATAAAAAATTACTTAGGTAAGTGTAAGCAACCCAGATTAGCAAGCCCTTTCAATCATTAAGAGCAAAATCTAGAGCAAACATCCTCAAAATCTAGAGATTCCAAAGGCAAACCTAAGATCCAGCTATTAACAATGCAATTTAGATAAATTAAAGGATGCCATCATGCTAACCTGCCATAGTAAAGTCGGCCAAGAACCAGCATTGTGATAGGACCAAGGCCTACATTAAAAACAAATAATTAAGATACTAATATCAAACAAAAAATAAGGAAACTTATTATATTTAAGGTTAGACATATTACGTGTTCTTGGGATCACAGCCTGTAATGATTTGCCACTCCCGACCTTCAAGAGCAGGATAACAGATCTTAAATGGCATTTCAGCCACCAAATCTGCCCATTTAGCTTCAATAAGATCTAATATAGCATGTGACTGATTAGTTGTTGCAAGACCACTGACAATAGCCCAAAAATTTCCTAGAGAAAAGAATCTGAAGTCCATGTGAGCTGGTTGTAAGTTGCCAATCAGGTAACCTCCTTTATGAGGCATCCACTCTACCAACCAAGGAGAAATTTGATCCGGATAAATATTGAACTTATTAACAGCATCAAACGAATACTCTTCAGTCTTGTAACGGTAAATCTCATTAACTTTTACCAAATCAATCCAATAATATTCTCTGATATGAAATGACAAAGCAATCAGACGATTATTCAGTGCTCGAGTAAGATCATCTGATCCATCCTCTGGTGTAAGCATTTCTCGTGCACTTAATAATGCTGAAAAGAAAAGTGACTAAACGAATGCAAAAAAAAAAAAAAATTCACAAGGTCAGCTTCCGACTTTTTGCAAATAAACATGGCCACTATACTTAAATTCCTTATGCATGAAACATGTAACAAACTATATCAATAAACTCAACCCACTTGTTGCATCAATCAAAGAAAAGCCATGTATATGGTAATTCTTCAAACAAATTTTGAAGGACATGTTTCTCAAAATAACAGAATGAGAATGCCATCAAATTTGACAGGGTTGATGAGATTGTTCACTGCAAAACAGACCATCAATTTCTGTTTCCTATCTTTTTACCTCATTTCCCTATCCATATATGCAAGTTCCATAAATTACGAAATAGGTGGAAAAGATCACGATTCAAGTCATTTACTTACTTCATAGATTTTCCTCTCTATACGTTTGAGAGTGAGGTGAAAACTAATTAACTACAAATTTTCTTTGGCATAACTATAAATTGCCCCTCAAACTATGCAAATTACATTATTTTGGTCCTTATTCTTTTACTTGGGTCAATTTGGCTCATACTATTAGTTCTGGTCAATTTAGTCCCCATGCTATTATTTTCAGTCAATTTAGCTTTAGTTGATGAAGCTGTTAGACTTTTGTCAATTTTTGATAAATATTTTGCCTGATTCTGGTTAATTTCAGGCAAAATGGCCTAAACTAATGAAATTGTTATTCACATGCTTGCAACTTTCAAGTGACCAATTTCTACTAAATTCATACAATTTTGACAAAAATGATGGAATGACGGTCAAATTGACAGATATATATATATTGTCTAAGTGACTTAGGCTGCATACTTCAAGAGCCAAATTTATACTTATGTATTTTTCATTTTTATCATACCCTTAATCTTTTTTAGGAAGAAAAATACAACTAGCAAAAGCAACAACCAAATAAAGCTTCTGTTATTGATCTTTGCAATCAGATATTGTCATTTACCTGAATTTCCAGGGGGTGTCCATGAATTCCCATGCGTCGATCTATCATACAAGAACCATCTGTAACCAATAACGTAGGGAACATATCAAAACCATCAGCAAGACATAGTCGCAGAATCATCCTGATTCCAGTTTGAACATCAATTCTATCCTGAAGCGAAAGATCTCCAGAGCATTTTCCATATGCCCGTAGTAATATAATCCACCACAATCCTGGAAAATGAAAATGGTAGTTACAAAAGAATTCCAAAACCATCCCAATGCATAAATAGAAAATAGAAACCCTCTTTCAGACTAAAATTTTGTACCAGAGTCAACAGGAGCAACACGACCAATAGCTGCCTCTCCAAAGTCAGGATCCAATACCTCCACGGTTGCCGAATCATCACCATCAAGAGGAGCTGAACGCACTTTAAAACTTGCAGGCATCAATCCCTGGCCAGGGCTATGACAGTCCATTGTTTTTTCCCAACTCTGAAATATGAGTAAGCATATAATATCAAATAGCAAAAGAAAAAGCAGGAAGCTTATATAACTGTAGGACATACAGTTTAAACCATTTTATATGCAATTTTTCCCAATTCCATAGATCCAGATGCATTACCAGAAAAGCACGTGCACAAATGAAAAGGAAATCTAATCCCACTTATCAATTTGATGTTATAGACATAGAAGAGTAGTTGCAGGTGGACATGGGAAACCAACAATTTAAATTAGTTATCATTACAAAGAACAGTTCATTGAGCTACATAGATAATATTTTCCATACTATATTTAAGACCATATCCAAATTCCAAAGCACGATCATTTGAGAAGAGTCCTTTAAATCTATTGAATATGCTATCTGTTAAAAGATTCCACAATCATAGTTGTTGACATATTTAAATCCACGGTCATACTCACTTTAATTATTTCTAGAATGTATCTGTTGTCTACTATAAAGGTAATCAGCAGGGTGACAAAGCATTCAGATGTAAACCTCTTGAGGATGTTTACCAGCAATGACTGTGTCACTATTAAGGAAAGTGAAATTATTGATGAATTATTCATCATGAATTTTTTTTTTTAAAAAACCCAGTTTTTGCACTGGCAGAATAGCTCGAAATTACTGTTTTGTTCTTTAACCTAAATAGCATGGTAAAAATGCCTCTAGATATAAGTTCAATGTCAACAAAATAACAGAACTTTTCCAAATAATCAACTTAAAGAGAAAAAAATGAACATGTGAAAAACAGCGGCCATAATATCAGATGTTGGCTGACCTAGGACTATAACTTGCTAGCACAAATGTCATTTTGCTCCCATATATACGCAGCTAAGATGCATAGTCTTATTTGTATAGGATACAAGTGAGGGAAAAAATAATTAAAACATTGAGAGATCTACGAAAACAAAAAATACCATCAGAAATTGTCTATGTGATCATACTATTGCAAGTGAATTTACCTGTAACTGAAGCGTATGGAGTATGAAGTTCTTAACAATGTCATACTCTCCTTTTAATAGAAGTGCAATACCAGAAGGTATAAAATCACGAATAAAGACTTGATCATAATTCAACACACCGGAATCAGTGGGATCATTGGCAGCGATTGTTCCAATAGGGCTGCCACAATAGTAAACCATAGAATCTCGTAATAGCGACCATGCTTCATCCTCAATGGAATCTATCCCAGACTTGTAAAAGGTAGTTGTGCCTGTTCCAGCTGATGCCAACATTTCTTTTTCCCTCTTCAACCGCTCAGAATCCTCAAACTCCAACTTTTTTTGCGAGTTCATTGAACCACTAAGATTCGATTCATTCGCATTATCCACAAACCGAGCCCCATTTCCTTCATCCATACCTACTCCACTCCCATGGTCAGCCTGCTGGCATTTGCAGCCAAGAAGCCTCAATCTGTTAATTGCTGCATTCCGATCGAAACCACCAACTAATCGCCTATAGTTATAACTTCCGATATGGCATCTAATCATACTCGAACACTTGAGAGATTTGAAATACCTTGAGCCTTTGTTCTTCACAGATTTAAAGTGGCATTTAGAATACAATGCTAAATCCGAATTGCTAGAACCCAGATCACTACTTAAAAGCCGAGGGGCAGCCCCAGATAAAACTTGCAGAACACCCTCAGAAGTTGCCATTGACATGATGCTCATCAAATTAAGCCACTTTATTAAAATTAAATTCCTTGCTATCAATCAAACAAATACAGAAGCTTCACTCCAATCCAAGATACCTACACCTTGAATTAACATAAATAAATAAATAGGAAGAAGAAGAAAATTAACCAAAGCCATAGAAACAGCACATTAAACCACAGATCAAAAAGAAACTTAAAGCAAAAGGACACATAAATTTACGAAAACCCACGACCAAAATTCCAATAAAATTATCAATACCTACATGCAAAAAAGACGTCTCTTCAATGCATTCAAAACAATCACAAGAAAATGGAATCTCTGCATGCAAACAACAAAACCCAGATAGAATTATAAACCAAAGAAATTAAATGAAGAAAGCTAACCTTATTAGGTCTGCCTTACAAATGAACGTTTGGAAGAGAAGAAAAATCCGAGAGAAGTTAATATAGTTTTTCCTTTTTAGAACAAAATTTAAAAGAAAATAATTGTATCCTCACAATCACTTTCAAAGGTTAATATTAAGATACTTATTTTTATAGAAATATTTATAAATAAATAATCTATTTTGTGTATGTACGTAGGACGCACAAATTCAAATAATAATCTATTCTTAGATCTTCTCTTTTTCCTTTTTTTTTTTGTATATTTGTACATTCATCCACCTTAGTAAAGTTAACCTGCCATTTATCCGTCTGGGGAGGTCATTTCATGATTGAGCTTATCGACATGATACTTGTTGGTGTAAAAAGGCAGCAGCAAGTTAATTTGGTCTTGCTTGTACAGCAAGCCTCGAGACTTGCGGAGGAAACAAAGCAGAAAGAAATAAATTTGCAAGTGGAAAACAGAAAGAAAAATTGAATGAGATTCAAGATGAATTCTTCATTAACTAAAGCATTGGAAAGTTGCCATTACATATATCAAACATTAGTTGATCTTACAAATCAGAAAATACTACCTAATCACCTACCTAACACCACTTAATACATTGGAATTTGTTAATTTTACTAGCTTAAGTTACATTGCTGACTTTCAGTCAATCAATCATCAAAATACATCGAAATGTTTACCTACTAAGGTCAAAATGAACTAGATTACAAAAGGATTAGATGACAACTAAATGTAGCAAGTAAACCAGCAACTTCTAGCTTTAGCTGCTGCACATCATGGCTCGACTGCCTGCTGCACTTTCCTCTTGCATGGCCACCTTTGCATGGGAACTAGTTTCAACAATACTCCTCAAATGAGTGTTGGAAGTGGCCTATTCTTTATTTGTCCCCACATTCATGTGTATCACTCTTCTTACCTGTTGTTTGCCCTTGTCTCTACCGTGTCTACCAAAGCTTGACCTAGGTTTGCCTCCTTTGTGGCAGGGTCTTGACCCACAAACTGTTTAAGTTGACCTTGCTTGACAGCTTCTTTTATAATATCTTTCAATGGGATATGATCTTCGGTTTTTTGTTCTACATCGTCATAAAAATAACATCTATTCATTCATCAACCTCAAAATTGGTTGGGCTTTATTGGTAGTGGTGTTTCTAGAATACCTTGATCTTGGAATTGACTTAAAATGCGTGTGTGACGAATTCAATGAAGTATATCTAGTAAACGTGTTATACGACCCTTGTCATCTTCGTTCATCATATGACTCAAAACGAGATGAAACATTCATTGGTGAATTAGGAGAGCGAGAATGGTGTTTCCCCTTAAGTTTACTCACAAGCTGGGGTGTGTCCTATGTTGATCCCTATTGGAAGGTCATTCGCGATGTCCTTATAACACTTAGATATGGTACTTCAAGACCAAGAAATTCTTCATCAGTCTCGCAAAGATGAAATTGATCTTTATTCAAATCTAATGATCGTACAACCACCGAGGTACTCTATGGATGTGCTTTATCCATGTAAAATTTCTTTAAGATCTTTTCTGTATAAGTTGACTGATGAACATGGACGTCCAGATTATTTTAATCCATATAAACTTTTCTTTAACCTGATCGAACAATTTTCCCAAGAAACTCTACATCCTTACAGGATTTTAAATCCTTCAAAGATTTTCATATAAATTTCACTATCAAGTGTATCATATAAATAGGCTGTAATAACATTCATTAGACGCATGTCAATTTTTTCACGTATTACTAAACTAATAATATATTTAAACGTGATTACATCCACCATAGGAAAATATGTCTTTTCGTAATCAATGTCGGGCCTTTGCGAAAATTATTGTGCTACTAGTTGTGTTTTATATCTTACGACTTCATTTTTCTCAATTTTTTTTACACAAATACCCATTTATATCCTACCGGATTTACATATTTAAGTGTTTGGATTACAAGTCCAAAAACATCATGTTTAGAAAGTGAATTCAATTTTGCTTAAATTGTGTCTTTCCATTTTGACCAATCTTTTCTATTTCTATGTTCCTCAACAGATTTGGGCTTAGGATCCTCATTTCTTTTGTTATTCCAATAGCAACATTATAAGCAAAAATGTTGTCAACAACTATTTCTTTTTTTTTGGTTCCATATTTTCTTGTATTGACATGACTTATCGAGATCTCTTTATTTTCACCTTCAAGTACTTGAATCTCTTTTTGGGTTTTATAGATAGTTATGTCATGGGTCTCTTCAGGAACCCCCTGCATCCACTATATGACTATCTTGAATATTTTCTCCTTTCTTTTTACGAGGATTTTTATCTTTGAAACCAATCAATCTTTGCTTCAACCATGCATCACTTTCATTTACTTTAATAAATTGTCCTATTGGGACTTCAATTCAAATTAAAACATTAACTAGTATATAACATTTGGTTATTCTAATTAGGTCAGTAAAATGAATTATTTGTTGAACTTCTAGTTCACATTGCTTTGTACGAGGATATTAGTTACTGATAATTCATTCCAAGTATTTTATTCATCCAACTTTTTATTCTCTCTCCTTATGTCATAACTAAACCTCCAATTAATCACTCAAAAATATTTATTAATATAAAGAGACTCATATCAATGTACATTCCCAACCTCCTATGAAGATCCATCTTTGTGTGTTGTGGTGAAGTAGTTGGAACATATACATACATACAAAAATTTAAATATGGGAAATATTTAACTCCTGATCAAAAACCAATTTTAATGGGGGATTATTTATAATATATTGACTTGATGAGTACAAGTGTTGTAGCACGTAAATCAATATAATCCCATATTGAAATATGAAGCTTTGTTCTTATAAGTACTAGTTTAGTTATTAATCAGAGGCGTTCAATCAATAATTTCTTTAAATCATTATGCGTATAAATAACAAGCTTTACAAAAAAACAAACAAACTCATATACAACAATCAATAAAAGCCTGAGATATGAACTCATCAATATTAGCAAGATGAATTGTCTTAATTGCAAAATTTGAAATTAATTATTTAAACAAGTGTTGTAGCACGTAAATCAATATAATCTCATATTGAAATATGAAGCTTTGTTCTTATAAGTACTAGTTTAGTTATTAATCAGAGGCGTTCAATCAATAATTTCTTTAAATCATTATGCGTATAAATAACAAGCTTTATAAAAAAAACAAACTCATATACAACAATCAATAAAAGCCTGAGATATGAACTCATCAACATTAGCAAGATGAATTGTCTTAATTGTAAAATTTGAAATTAATTATTTAAACAAGCAATCTCGCAAACGACATGTTGCGAGTTGATATCACATATGTGATTATTTTGTAGATGCATCTACCAAAATTATATAATATCAAAATCATCCACACGGTGGATGAATGGACCCACATTCATTTAAGAAATGCAAGATATTAAATCTCAACTTTAGCTAGTGAGTTTCTAATAATCAAATTTCATTGAGAACAAGCAACACATGGGAATTCTTTTAAATAAAAGAATCTTCTAGTTCTTTAATGAATGTTCATATGAATTCTCAATTAATTTTCGCATTATATATGATCCAGGATGGTCTAACTGGTCACAACAAGTAGTAAATGTATTTGTATCAGTTAACTTTTGGTTTACTTTAACATGTTTTTCAATTGTACTAATAATGTCAATATAAATTGTGACAATTGATAATTTTATTGTTATTCCTTTTATTTTGTGTCCTTATATAAGCAATATTATGACATTTACTTCTGAAAATGTCTAAATCAATGTGAAGTCCATAATGTCATTAACTCAATAAAAGAAATATAATTTGCAAACAATTATATGCAATATTCACTTCAGGGAATATGTCAAAATCTCCAAATTGACTTTAATGATCAAAAGTGATTACAAAATTTATTATATTTATTGCAGACATTCACTTCAAGGAATGTGCAAAAAATAATTTAGATAATAATGTAAGCATATATCATATTTCATACCAATAAGATTATATAGATATCATCTGCTTCAAGGGATGATTAATTAGTATAAATCATTAATCATTCTGTTCTAAGAATGAGCATTTAGTACATTTTAAATCATTCATATTCTTTTTATCTTTTTGTCAATAATGGCAATATGTTCCATTTTCATAATTGTTATGTACTGCTACATTTACTTCGGGGAATGGAACAGAACCAGTGGAATGAATAACTCGTTATGTTGTTTAGTCATAAGAGGGCACGAGATCAATTCAAAATACTTTTAAAATCATTTTCACAAGAGTTTTGCATCGTCAATTAACTAGAAAGAAATAGTCAAGTCATGCATGGAGTTTATTGTAAATCAAATGTATGGATAAAGCTGACATTTAAAATATTAAACCTAATATAATTCTAGTGTTAGCAAAAATTTCATAAACCATTGTAGATATGAATGAAATTTACTTTAAAATAATACATTTCATGTTCACTAAAATCTTTCCACTTTTAATTGCTCATCAATTGCTAAATAGAATAATATAAAATGTATAAAATACACTCAACAACTCTACAATAGTGAATGTTGTCAACCAAGATCATTCAAGAATTAAAAATTTGGTTGTAATTAAATTTGAAATTCTACAATAGAATTAGTCCAAAAATCAATTAAAACATTCCTCAACATTTGTCACTGAAAGGACTTAAAACAAACATGTTTGATGAGAAATATTCTTTGATTGTTCGGTGTGAAATTTTTTTTATTTTATTAATATATGTAATAACTTTAATCATTGTTTATTAAGAGAATTTTAAACAATATCAAAGTCAAAAATATATGATGTCTAGAATTTCGAAAACAATATCAAAGTTCAAATTGAAACTGTAATAGCCCGGTTTAAACCCTAGTCGGACAATGGTTTCGGGACCACAAATCTGAATTAGAAAAATATTTTAATAATATTTTCTGTGTCTATCATGTGTGAATTTTCTTGCGTGAAATTTTCGTGTTTTAATTTTATCGTTTAAGTGTCCGATTAAATGAAAGGATTTAATCGCGTAAAATGAAAATTTAAGGGTTAAATTCAATAGGGCGAATAATAGTTGTTCTTTTAATTTAAAGGCTTTATGTGGCAAATAGACCATTATTAAAGCTAGTGGGAGGTATTTGACAAGAATGTCCTTAGCATATAAGTTAGAAATTATTATTAAAGGTTAATTGGTAAATGAATTATAATGTATACATTATAATAAAACAAATGAAAATGTTAGTGGATTGTTCATCCACCCATCACCAAATGTTGAAGGAAAAAGAAAGAGTTGAAGCTTTGTTATATTCGACCTAGGTTGAGCTTGATTGAGGTAATTTTTTTAATCGGTTTTTGATAATTTTTACGTTTTTGAGATCGTTGCTTCGTGTTCTTCAAAACTCATGCCTTAATTTTTGGAATTTATGATGATTTTGTGATGTACTATTGATGATAGTTTGTGATTTTTGTTGGTTGATAGTAGAAAATAAAATATATGTGATAAATTATAATGTTTGTTTTTGAATTTTTGATGAATTTGATTATTTTGAGTTAAATTGTAAGAAATATTAAATTGAGGGACTAAAATGTGAAATAAATGACATGAAAGGACCTATATGAGACTAGGGAATATTCGGCCAAGCTACATTGTAATTAATTTGAAATATTTTGTGTTTTGTGCAATTTGGACTGAATTGTAAAAATGTTAAATATTTGGGGCAAAATGGCAAATCACCCATTTATGTGTTTTTGGATTAAATTAAATGAAATTATGTTTGAATGAGTTAAATTTGAATGTGTTTAGATCAAGAATTAAAGAAATCAGACTTGGATCAGGAGAAAAATAAAGTCGTCGATTAGTCGATCCGTTCCGGTTTATCGCTATCCGAGGTAAGTTTATAATCAAATAGGTGTTATAATTTCTGAATAAATATTAATTATATATGCTGAAATGAAAGTATGCAAAAAAATATATATAGCTGACTGTATTTTAGTCGGAAAGTAGAAATAGACGTGAATGTGATTTATCAATATTTAGCACTAAGTGTGCAAGTATGGGATAACTATAGTTATATGAACAGCACTAAGTGTGCGAAACTAAAATGACGAGGTTGAATAAAGGGCACTAAATGTGCGAAATTAAAATGGAGATGTTGAATAACGGGCACTAAGTGTGCGATACCGAGAGCAATTTGGTTAGATGAGAAAGAGCACAAAAAAAGTGCAACTTTATTATGGTATCGAACAATTATTTAGTACATGATAGATCAAGTATGAAATGGTTGAATAATGTATGATATCAAGGTAAGTTGGTTTCTTCGATTGTGAAATAAATAAAAAAATGGTATATGAGGTAAATGAAAGTATATTAGTACATGAAGGCCTATATTCGGCCAATGGTAAATATATGTGATATTATAATTGTGAATTATATGCATTTATATATATGAATGAGCACATTTGGTTAAGAGTGGGTATATGATTTGAAAAAAAATAAATAAATACGTCTTTAATTACATGTAGATCCGGCCAAGTTGAAATTGATTCTTAGTTACATATTAGATAATTAAATTTTGCAAGATCAAAAGTATATATATATATGAATATGATTGCATTATTCAGTTTTGTTATTGAATTATTAACATTAATATTGAATTGTCTATTTGATTATGACTTACTAAGCTATGATAGCTTATGGTGTATGTGTGTTCCTTCGGTTTTATAGATTTTGAAAGCTAGTTACGGGCTCGGGGATCGTCAGTGAAGTCAATCACACTATCGTCCGTTCATCGGTATTTATAAATGTTAAATATAAACTCTATGGCATGTATAGGCTATACTACCTTTTGAATATATATATATATTTTGAATGAAGTGTGTATATATAATAAGCCATACGAAAATGGCTTGTTAATTTTGTTATGAATGGTTTCATGTTTTGATTAAATATTATGGTTGATGATATGGTTATGTTTCGCAAATGGTTGAGATGCTAATTTAATGTCTTTATATTTAGTAATTGAGATTGAATTTGGATTATCATTTACTATGTGAAAGTTGTATATTGAGTTACTGTAATTATAGGATAGTTGAAATTAGTTATTTGCATAATGAATCTTGTTTATGGAATTGGCTTTATTAAATGACCTTTGATTAATAGGGGGAATAAATAATAATAATATATATATGTATATATATAGGATTCGGTGTTGGTATGTTTGGTATGAAAATGTTGAATATTGTTGAATTTGACATTAGTTAAAAATAAAATTATATTCGGCTAAAGTTTGAAAAATGACCATATGAATTGTAACTTTATTTGTTTGATGAACAAATATTTATATACAGTTTGATTAACAGTTTTGTGTAATTGAATAATAATATGCGAATATACTATGAAATTATATAAATGCTTATGGAATGTTCGGCCCAATGGTTATAAATGTTTGTATTTATAAGGTTGGTATAGGTACATATATTAAAATATAATGATTACATGTAAAATAAGTAAATTTTAAATGTGAGTTTTATATACATAATTGGTCTTTGTTGTTTATAATAGATTTATTAGTCGAATAAGCGAAATGTGATATGCCCGATAGTGGTGTTTGAAATATCTTGGATAAATTTTAATTATTAATTATATGTTTACAAATATGTTCGATACATGATATGAAATGACTTGTAATAAATTGATATTATATTTTTTATTTAAGATTAGGTTGTTTTAGTAGGTTGAACATGCAGATATCTACGATTATTCGAATTTAATTTTTGGTTCGTTAATACCTCGTAACCCAAATCCGGCGACGGTTACGGGTTAGGGATGTTACAGAAACCATCAAATAAACATATAAAACAACTAGTTTAATGATGATTATAAATCGATGCAAGCTCACATATTATGATGAACATTAAGCCTTGATTAATAAAGGTGGTTGATAATATTATGAATTGTGATTTACAAATCTATCAATTTATAAAATTAAAATTAATTTATCATCATTTAGACATAATCATCAAGCAATTGTCAAATAACATATATTAAGAAGAAAAAACATATTTTTATGAACAAAAATTTAGTTAACATATAGGCCTGTGATATGATAAGTAAATTTACCTCAATTTATTATCTTTTGTGAAAGTTTCAATAGCATGCAACGGCAAGCAGTCTATAAAATTTGGCACATTATTTTTGACTCCTTAATATATAAAAATAGACCAAATTAAACAAAACCATCATAGTTAATCAAGATTTAAAAAAATAATAATAAATAAAAACTTCCTGCAAATTGTCGTATTATGTGTTTAAATGTAAAATCATGGAGGTTAAGTCTAATCTTCAATACATAAGATCTTTTTTTCTTCTGAGCATGTTTGTGTTGACAAGTATAATAAAATTAAAAGAAGAATACAAAGATTAAGAGAGAAAGAAAGATTCAACTTTCACTTGGATACAATAAGCTTGTACATGTCATCTATTTATAGGGCTTCAAGTACCATAAGTTACAAAGAATTAAGGACCAACATTAAGGTACCCTATAAATGATTTAGGGTTACAAGATAATAAAAAGGTTACAAAATAGGTTAGATTTAAGGAGTTATGAACATCTATTTATGGATTTACAACAATACATACATTAAAATCATAATTAAATTAATTATTAAATTGGACTTGGGTTTTATTTTTTTATATTTGGGTAGGGCTTTTAGTTTATTTTTATTTTTTTGAGTTAGGTACTTGGGCTACATTTATATTGAGTTGGATTATTCCACAAAACTATTCTTTTGAATGTTTAAAAAAAAGTAACTAATTCAGTTATTTCAGTTTTGGTTATCAAAATCGAAATCGAACTAAATTAATCATTTAAATCAATATAATTAATCGATTTTTTTATTTATTTGATGTTATTAATTCGGTTTAATCGATTTAATCAATATTTTACACACCTTTAATATTTTAGCGAAGTGTGTATAACAGTAAGAACCAGAAACAATTAAATCAAAACATTTGCAAATTAGAAAAGAATCCATCTTGAATTAACTTCTAAATCAGCCCAATAAATATTTAGAGAATGTAATTGCTGTTTAATGGTAGCCAAAATGTGGAATATTGTTTGGAATGATTGGTGAGGACACCAGCTGTAGATTAGAATCTTCTTGAGATATATAAAATTAATTTTATATTAATAAATAATTTTTTAAATTTTTTAAAATAATCATAAACATAACATTTTAAGTTATTTAGATACGGATATTATGTTAATGTTTAAGTCATAAAATTTTGACTTAAATTACAATAGTAACTAAAGCTCAGTCGATTGAGTCTTAATTTGATTAGTATGAATATTGTTATTAATATAGGAGGTCGTGAATTTAAGTGCGCTGAAAATTATCATCTTATTTATAAGTTGAAAAAGGATATGAGAAAGTCGAATGTTTAGAAAAGTTATTTTCTTGAATATATTTCTCTCTATATATAATTTTATAATACCACACATTGTATTTAATATGGTCATCACACATATTAGGTTTTGTTTTTTTTTTTTTATCAATACTGAATAATGCTATTGTCTTCTTATGAGCCGTCGAAGATTCCTTTAAAGAAACGTCCTATGTATTATATATATATAGATTTTCATATTTTAAGAGTTGGAAGTTGACAAAAGTGAGGATAATTTGATGAACTTGTTTCAACTTTCTTCAAACTCTGGAATACCCTTTTCTGTCACTACAACACTCTCTTTGTAAACCATCTTCACCTACATAAACCATGCCCACATCCACACCCACTCACATTCCATCATCATTCACCCCAAACCTAAGCTACCCTCCCTTCTGTCTTTCATATGCTTGTTGTTTTGATAGTGTTGCAGTAAAAAGAGGCTAGCATTGGGAATGGCATCCGCACTGGCTGGAGATGACCTTGCGAGGTCGATGAGCAACCGGTCAATGAGCAAGAGGTCAATGAGCCGGAGGATGAGTTTGGCCCCTTCGGGAAGCCAACGAGGCTGGGCTTCAGCTAGTATAAGGGAGGCATGGAATAGCCAAACCGATGTGTTCCAAAAAAGTGGCAGGGAAGAAGATGAGGAAGAGCTGAAATGGGCGGCCATTGAAAGGCTGCCTACATATGATCGTCTCAGGAAAGGGATGCTGAAGCATGTTTTGGAAGAAGGGAAAGTTGGATATGAACAAGTTGATATCGATAACCTTGACGTGCAAGACAAGAAGAATCTCATGGAAAGTGTGCTAAGGGTTGTTGAAGAGGATAATGAGAGGTTTCTTCTTAGGCTTAGGGAGAGAACCGACAGGTGCCTACTTTCTCTACATACATGCATACCATCCTTCTTTTCTTTTCTTGTTTTCAGTAACTTTAATTATATATGTAACCTTAATCTTTTTTATTGAAAAGGGTGGGAATTGATGTTCCAAAGATTGAAGTTCGGTTCGAGCATTTATCCATTGAAGGAGATGCTTATCTTGGAACTAGAGCCCTTCCAACTTTGCTGAATTCAACCTTGAACACAATTGAGGTGATTTCTCTTGGATAATCTTTTTTTTTTCTTTTTGGAAGAAATGTTATATGTATACATATATATTAAGTACTCAGTTTTGGTTTGCATTTTGATAAAATAGGGAGTTCTTGGATTAATCAAGCTTTTCCCTTCCAAGAAAAGAGTGGTCAATATACTCCGAGATGTCAGTGGAATAGTGAAACCATCAAGGTATTACTTTCATTTCCGAGGACTATCAATTAATAGTTAATGACTCTCTAAGAATGAAGTTTCTATTAACTTCAATTTTCCTGGACATTTTTTTTAACTCATTTTCTTCATCTTATACAAATAGGATGACACTGCTTTTAGGACCTCCAGGGTCTGGAAAAACTACATTGCTGCAGGCACTTGCTGGGAAGACCGACACCGATTTAAGGGTCTGTATAATCAAATTATGTAGTTTATTATTATTATTATTATTATTATTATTATTATTGTTTATTCAATTAATAACATGACTTGAAACGTTTGGTTAAGTTTACTGATGAACAATGTTCAATCCTTGAATAGGTATCAGGAAAAATTACTTATTGTGGTCATGAATTTCATGAATTCATCCCTCAAAGGACAAGTGCTTATATAAGTCAACATGACCTTCACCATGGTGAGATGACAGTTAGGGAGACACTCGATTTCTCAGGACGGTGCTTGGGGGTTGGAACTCGATATGAACTCTTGGCAGAGTTGTCAAGGAGGGAGAAACAAGCAGGCATCAAACCAGATCCTGAAATTGATGCATTCATGAAAGCTACTGCAATGGCTGGCCAAAAGACTAGTCTTGGAACTGATTATGTGCTCAAGGTTTGTTCATTGTTGCCTCCATCTCTTTCTGGTTTTATTCTTCAGATTTCCTGTTCAGCAATAGTCTCATTTCTCAAGCTTGGCTTTTTTACTGTGATGTGGTTATAGATTCTTGGAATGGATATCTGTTCTGATATCATGGTGGGTGATGATATGAGAAGGGGCATATCTGGTGGACAGAAGAAACGTGTAACTACAGGTAAACTAGTTATAGAAAAGAAGTGAACAGAGTTGGAACCGGGGCTTAACCCTAGTTGGTTCATGTAGCCATCCTTAAAGGGAGGCATTCACTATGTCTGAGATTCAAGTCTCAGCATTTGCAACCTCCTCCAGTAAATCAATTTTAAGTACGCCATGACATCAACCATCTTTTGATTTAGTGTTTCCTCGTCATTTGAAGCGTTTAATCGATTGGAAAGTCCTTGTTACCATTTAACTTTTTAAGAACAACCTAAAAAGAGCTAGTTATGCAATATGCAGGTGAAATGTTGGTTGGACCTGCAAAAGCTCTTTTCATGGATGAGATTTCAACCGGTCTTGATAGTTCTACAACTTTTCAGATTGTAAAGTTTATGAAGCAGATGGTTCATATCATGGATGTAACTATGATTATTTCTCTTCTGCAACCTGCACCAGAAACTTATGACCTTTTCGATGACATTATCTTGCTTTCTGAGGGTAAGATAGTGTACCAAGGACCGAGAGAGAATGTTCTTGAATTCTTTGAAAGTGTGGGATTCAAATGTCCAGAAAGGAAAGGAGTGGCAGATTTCTTACAAGAAGTGACTTCCAAAAAGGACCAACAGCAGTATTGGTGCAGAAAGGACGAACCTTATCGACATATATCTGTACCAGAGTTCGTGGAGCATTTCAACTCTTTCCACATTGGTCAAAAGATTGATGATGAACTTAGAGTTCCATATGATAATTCTAAAACTCATCCAGCAGCTTTGGTGAAAGAAAGATATGGAATCTCAAACTGGGAACTTTTCAAGGCTTGTTTTGCAAGAGAGTGGCTATTGATGAAGCGTAACTCTTTCGTATACATATTCAAGACCACCCAAATTACCATTATGTCTGTCATTGCTTTCACAGTGTTTTTCAGGACAAAAATGAAAGCTGGTCAAATTGACAATGGTGTGAAATTTTATGGTGCACTGTTCTTCAGTCTCATTAATGTAATGTTTAATGGGATGGCTGAGCTTGCACTAACCATATTTAGGCTTCCAGTATTCTTCAAACAAAGGGATTTCATGTTTTATCCAGCATGGGCATTTGCCTTGCCAATTTGGGTCCTTAGAATTCCCCTTTCTTTACTAGAGTCAGGGATATGGATCATCCTAACATATTACACTATTGGTTTTGCTCCAGGTGCCAGTAGGTATGAGAATGAACATATACTTCTACACTTGATTGCATTTAGCCATTTTTTCCTCCACTGAATTTCCTTAATCTATAACTGTATGCAATAACATGTCCTTAATGTATAATGTTTTAGGTTTTTCCGTCAATTCCTAGCGTTCTTTGGCATTCACCAGATGGCACTGTCTCTTTTCCGCTTCATCGCTGCAGTTGGAAGAACACAAGTTGTAGCAAACACACTTGGTACCTTTTCCCTGCTGGTGGTTTTTGTCCTTGGTGGATTTGTTGTCGCTAAAGGTAACTAACTGATTTTTGTCTATACATTGATTAAATTTTTCTTTTCTAGTTGAAATGTACCATCTTTGAACATATCTGGTCCAATACAATTGTTTATGGTTCCATGAATGGTAATGACATAAATGGATGCTTAGGTTCCTCATCATTATTGTAATTTATCACTCTCAGGCAACTAATCTCTTTCTGCAGATGACATCAAGTCATGGATGATTTGGGGCTATTACATCTCTCCGATGTCATATGGACAAAATGCCATTGTCATCAATGAATTTCTTGACAAAAGATGGAGTATTGTAAGATCTCTTAAGAATAGGCAGATAACTCTTAATTATCATACAAAATGTTCCTCAGATTATCTTGATATTTTCCTTGCTTTTGATATTGCAGCCTATGCCATTTAATCAATCCATCTCAGTAGGGAAGGTTCTTCTCCAATCCAGAGGCATGTATACAGAAGAGTTCTGGTATTGGATTTGTGTTGCGGCACTCCTTGGATTTTCTCTGCTTTTTAATCTCTTGTTTATTGTGGCATTAACATATTTGAATCGTAAGCTACTAAACTCATGCTAATGTCCATTCTGCTTAGCAAAGAACAATCTGATTTTGAAAGAAAATTGAAAATGAAATGCAGCTCTGGGAGATTCCAAATCTGTTATTTTGGATGAGGGTGATGAGAATAAGAACAAGAAGCAATCATCTTCCGACGGGCAGCATAATTTGAAATCCATAGAAATGAGTTCACCATCAGCTGCTTCAATCTTTGAAGGTTTGACATGTTTTAACTTGATACTTGAGCCAATTGAGTATGAAAAATACAATTGTTGGATCATCCTAGCATGTCAATAGTACTCGAGCTTACAAGTTAAAATCGTACATGTCTTTTTCTTGTGGTGAAATGCTTTCAGGATTGGATATGGCAATGAAGAATACTCTTGACAACTCAATTCTTAGCGCTTCAGACCAAGCATCTACAAAGAAAGGAATGGTGTTACCTTTCCAACCCTTGTCACTTGCATTTGATCATGTCAGTTACTTCGTTGACATGCCTGCTGTGAGTCACTTCTCCTTATTTCTACTTACTCTCAGCAATTTCACCTTAAAATGAAAAGAATATATATATATATTTCATTCAAGAGAAGAAAATAGTTTTTTTTCATTGATATCTTCAGGAAATGAAAGGCCAAGGAATTGAAGAGACTCGTCTTCAATTACTGCGAGATGTAAGTGGTGCTTTTAGACCTGGTGTCTTAACAGCATTAGTTGGGGTTAGTGGAGCAGGAAAGACCACCTTGATGGATGTCCTAGCAGGAAGAAAAACCGGTGGGTATATTGAAGGAAGTATCAGCATTTCTGGTTATCCGAAGAACCAAGAAACTTTTGCTCGGGTTAGCGGTTATTGTGAACAAAATGATATCCATTCCCCACATGTTACTGTCTGTGAATCGCTTGTGTACTCTGCTTGGCTTCGTCTTCCAAAGGAGGTTAACGCAGAAACACGAAAGGCATGTTTTCTTTCTATACTCATCATGAAATGTGTACAATCATTTAATCTTTTCTGTTCCTATATGTCAACTGAAAGGATATTCTATGTGTAGATGAAGCTTAAAGTTGAAATTTACCAAGTTCATCTTTCTATTTGATAATTGGGCAGCAGATGTTTGTTGAAGAAGTAATGGATCTGGTAGAGCTTAATCCTCTCAAGAATTCTCTAGTTGGCCTTCCCGGAGTTGATGGCCTGTCAACTGAACAACGAAAAAGGCTCACAATAGCTGTAGAGTTGGTTGCGAATCCATCGATCATCTTCATGGATGAACCAACATCAGGCCTTGATGCTAGAGCAGCAGCCATCGTAATGCGAACTGTGAGAAATACAGTGGATACAGGGAGAACTGTGGTTTGCACAATTCACCAACCAAGCATAGACATATTTGAAGCTTTCGACGAGGTATTTGTTGGAAATTTTCCTTCATTTGTTTTTATAATTCCAATGCACTTGCTTAAGAGACTTCCGTTTTTTGTTTGCAGCTATTCTTGATGAAGAGAGGAGGGCAAGTCATTTATGCCGGACCACTTGGTTGCCATTCTCACAAACTTGTAGAATACTTTGAAGTGAGAATCTTTTCTCTCTCACACCTCATATACAATGAAAATGGTGTTTGAACTCTTCGATCCCTTTGTCACAACTTATGTTTAATAAATTTGTGCAGGCTGTGCCAGGAGTTCCTAAGATCCAAGAAGGCTACAATCCTGCAACATGGATGTTGGAAATCAGTTCCACTGCTGTTGAGGCTCAGCTTGACGTTGATTTTGCTGAAATTTATGCCAATTCTGAACTTTATAGGTAACTAAATTGAAACGACTATCCTTTTCTGCCTGTATCTTCCCCCACATTTTCCTCTCAACTGAGGTTTGTCATTTACTAGGAAAAATGAGGAACTTATCAAAGATCTAAGCACCCCAGTGCCTGGAACTAAGGACCTTCACTTCCCAACTACATACTCTCAAGACTTCTTTACTCAATGCAAAGCCTGCTTTTGGAAGCAGTACCACTCATATTGGAGGAACCCCCAATACAACGGCATCCGATTCTTCATGACCTTTTTTGTTGGTATCATATTTGGAGTAATTTTCTGGGACAAAGGAAATAAGATGTAAGTCCAAAAGTTTATTATTATGGTAATTAACAAACTACAGTTTAACACTAGAAAAATACTAACAGATAATGAGGATATTCTCTCCTTACACAGTATTTTGAAAATGACCTTTGACTAAACTTTGCCATCAAAGAACTCATCTCTGACTATTGTTATGTATGCCTTATTGGATTTCTTTTTATGATAATTTTGCAAACTGTTAATTGAACAGACACAAGCAGCAAGATCTGATGAATCTGCTGGGAGCTATGTACTCTGCGGTCCTTTTCCTCGGAGCCACCAACACTTCGGCAGTGCAATCCGTTGTAGCAATCGAAAGAACAGTCTTCTATCGTGAAAGGGCAGCAGGAATGTATTCACCATTGCCTTATGCATTTGCTCAGGTAAAAAAAGAAGCTGAAATCTTTATTTAGATTCCTCAAATACACAATAAGTAGCTGATACAAACTACATACTGTGTTATATGTTGCAGGTGGCAATTGAGGCAATATATGTTTCAATCCAAACATTGGTATACAGTATACTACTTTACACAATGATAGGATTCCAAATGGAAGTTGGAAGGTTTTTCATGTTTTACTACTTCATATTGATGTGCTTCATGTATTTCACACTCTATGGGATGATGCTTGTAGCTCTTACTCCTAACCATCAATTTGCTGCCATTATCATGTCCTTTTTCCTAAGCTTTTGGAACCTCTTCTCTGGTTTCCTCATCCCTAGGACGGTACGTGTTCAAACATGGAAACAATCATTTAAGCGCTATATAAACAAAATATATCTCAACCCCATGATTGAAAATGCATGCAGGAAATTCCAATATGGTGGAGGTGGTACTACTGGGCATCTCCAGTTGCATGGACAATCTATGGGCTAGTCACATCCCAAGTTGGTGACAAATCAGACATGGTTGAAACAACTGGAGAAATTCCAATAGCAGTGAAAGATTTCCTTGAGAAAAGCCTAGGGTTTGACTATAGCTTCCTTCCAGCAGTTGTTGCAGCCCATATTGGTTGGGTTCTTCTCTTCTTGATTGTGTTTGCCTATGGTATCAAGTTCCTTAACTTCCAAAGGAGATGAGAAGATGCCACTACTTTTTATTTTCTTTACATGATGGTATGTCAATAAATGTGCCAAGAGGGAATTTAATGTCTCTTGTTTTTGCATTTTTTATACAAATTGTGTGTATCTTTTAACGGTTGGGGTACTCATAATTTGCAATCAAGTCCATTCATCTATTATTATTAACATCTATATATGTTGTTGATTTCTTCAATACTAGTTTTCAATGTCATGTGATTTTAAATATTATATTTTTAATTATAGTAATTAGTAGTATTTCTTATTTGAATTATTGAATATAATTAAAATACACCGTACTAATTTATCAATTCAAATATTATAATAAAAAAATTTTCAAATCATAATTAAAACATTTTTAACATATTCAACATACAATATAGTTTTACTTTATGCAACTAATACAAAGTAACATTATTTAAAACAATAGCGGATTAAAATAATTAATTCTAATATATTAATTAAGTAATAATTAAAATGCTTAAAATTCTATTCAAATAATAATTTTATTATACATCAAAAAAATCAGCCAACTTTTTTTATAAATTAAATTATTTTTAACTAATAATTGTAATTTAAATTATAATGATCACTTCTGTTTTACTTTTAACTTTTTATTATTATTTTATAACGTGAATTTAGTAATATGACAAAAAATAAAAGATATTCTCGTCAGCTGAAAAGTTTTTCCAAACTCGTGTTTTTTACATAGATATTCATTTGAAAGAAGCAAAATACACATATAAACATTGTAGTTAAGTTTTCAATATCTTCACAAGTTACAAAAAAAAAATTACAATAATTTTTTTATAAACACATTTTTTATATTAAGTTTTAAATATTCATTAAAAATTTAGAAGGATATTAGAATTAAATTGATTATTCAAATTTCTATCCTATAAAAAATTATTCAATTATAATTCCATCACTGTTATTTTTGTTATGAAGTGACCATCTATGCGATGGTGAACACAGGTTGCAAAAATGCGAACCCTCCAAAATTGCGAGCTCATCAAATGTGTGAGCTCCCCCAAAACTACTAACTTATCAAAGCTGTGAAGTCTCCAATAGTGCAAGTTATGTTTGGCGAGCTTATACATGCGAGCCCTTATTCTACAAGTTGCCAACTTGTCGACTTGCACTGAAACACTGATAATTTTTAATAAGATGTTTTAGTTGCTAATTAGACTAAAATCAACCAATGAAGAAGCAAGTTGAATTAATCAAGTTCCAAGATTAGTCAAGTTGTAATTATTTTATTATTATTATTAGCTTATTTAAGCATAATTGTTCATGTAAACTTTGTATCAGTATTTTTAAGATTTCTCCATTTTTTTATATATTTTTTTCTTTCTGTTTCAATCCTTTCTCCATCAAATATCCAACATTTTTTAGTATCAAATTCAATTTTTTAGAGTTAATGATGAAGATTGAATTTGAATCGTTTCAAGTTTGAATTGTTGTTTAGGTCATATGGACTTGGGATTGTTCCATCTTGGTATGTTTTCAATTGGTTTTGTGATGCAGGAGCATCTATCGAGTTGTTAGCTACTATGGTCTAAATTAGACATATTTTGAGCTTTGAAGGTCTTATGGGAGCATAACATGAAAAACTTAATTTGGGTGGAAGATTTTTAAGATATTTTTTATTTAATTTAATAAATTTGGTGCGTAAATTAGGAATTAATGTATGAATGAATAAATGTACATTAATTAAAACATGAATTTCAAAATTAGATATAAATTTAGAATTAGATGCATGTATTTGGTTATTAATGCAAGTACTTAGCTTTAAGTTTTCTATACTTGATGGATATCTTAAATAGCCTATATAAAGATTAACAATGAGATTTTGAATCAAAACTTTCCGATTTCAACAATAATTAAACACCCTTAAATACTTTTTATTTATGTGAAGTAATTGAGAATGATAATATTTTGTATCTCTTGCTCTCCAACCTCATCACTTTAAATTTAGAAGATTCTTAAATTGTGGTGGTTTATCAAAATTCTTCCCCAATTGCTATCATGTTGTCTAATTAGCTTTGGTTTGGATTGGATTTTAGGTTTGCTTGTTAACCCTACTTGTCATTCTTTTTTCATGTGTTAGCTATATAATTATAAACAGAAGGTATAAAAATTGAGTAAAATGTTGAAAGCAAAAGCTCAACTGAATCATAAGTAAAATGATAAAAAGACTTTAATATCAAGTTTGTACTCGACACCAAATCTAATCCCTCATTGCCCTTTATTTAAAAAAAAACACATATCAAATTGATTGAATTTTAATTTATTGCCAACGCAAGAGAACACAGGTTCAAGTGCGCTAAAGTACATTATCCTTCTATTTAAGGGTTGGAAAGAGGTTATGAGTAGCTCTAAATATTGTATCAAAAAACATAGATATGATAAGAACCTCTAATAAAATTAATATTAAAAAAAACATATCAAACATTAGTATCATATTTATTACACCATTTTTGCATTAATTAAACAGATAATATTATAGCAGCAAAGAGTGGCGTACAAAATAGGACTTCTTTCTCTACACAAACAATTATTTTTTAAAGTAATGATAGCTTTTTCGTAAGAAAGTAATGAACCTAATGGTAAGTTTTTTAGGAAAGTAGATTTTAAAGGTGTTTTCTAAATATTTATATATAGTTTAAGTATTGCATTTAAATACATTATATAAAAACTTCGAAAGATAAAAATATTCTTAAAATATGATTCATTTAAAAAAATGAATTTTCATTATTTGCTCATAATCTAATCAACGGTTTTATAATTTAATCTTGAATTCTGAAATTACAGTTCAATTTTACTGAATTAGACAAAAGTAATAATAAAATTAAAATATTTCCATGAATACGAAAATTCAACAAAATTGAAAAACCAATCAGACCCTAACATCATTTTTGGGCAATCGAATTTAAGAAGATAGACAAGTAGAGAAAAATACAACAATCTTACATATATATATATGTATGTTTTGATATTAATAGTGTTAGGATACAATACAAAACTAGCAGAAAATAAGGTTTAATGAAATGGCTTTGTTTTAGAAGAGATATTAACTAAAATATTCCTTCAGAGAGATATATGTATGTAAATTATGAAAAGCTACCTTTCATCAGTTTTGACAGGATCATTAGCCAAGTCCAGGATCTCCTTCTTGCTCTTTACCACACTCCATTTCCTGTTATGGAAATCAAGTTTGTCCAAGTCCTCTGATACTCCCATATATCCATACAGCAGTTGTTCCTCCCCCTCATCGGGTTTTCCCATTTCCTCATCCCCCTTATTTTTTGATGTAAATTCCTTTCTCCCTCGCTTATTCTCCACGAAATACTTGTGAAGTCTCTCTGCCATCGCCAGTCCAGTAAATGTGCCTAAGAATTTCACCACCATAACACTTTGGTCTGCAGGCCTCCCCAGGCACACCGTGATTTTCCCCCCAACAAACCCTTTATCTGTCATCATTCAATAACCAACATGGGGAAGAACAAGAAAAACAACAAAACCACAATCCATGAAAACAAATAAATATATATCAGTCTTCATATTCACCAGCAAGTATAAAAGCTTACTAAATACATTCAGGCGTTTACTAAATAAATCATCATGCAAATTTATCAGTCAAGTGCTCACCTCTTAGGAAAGCCTGCACCCCTTCGATTGGAACAACCTTCTGTTCTTGAGGGTTGTTATTTGCCATGGAAATGTTGTGGATGACCACAATTGGAGGCCAGAGAACCAAATCCTCCTTCTGAGCCAAGGCTTCAGCTTCAGGCAAGACCTGGGGAACCCATGTTATAGTGTCAGGAGGTGCTATGCTGTCCCATCCCAGCAACACACATACTGCTTTGTGAAGACCCAAGTGCTCTGCCCTCAACCCAACCTTGTGAGACATGAAAGCATGCGTCACCAGGCGTTGGGTGTCCATGAATTCTTTTGAGTAGCTGTAAGAGGCACATATGTAAGAATAATAGAGAGAGGAAGATTCATTGTTCATCAATGGTAATAAATTTTAAAAAGGAGATACTGATTTGAATAAATATTAATCTAGATGTTCATGATGATTGATGCTCTCAAAGCCATTAGAGGAAAACAACCCGAATCCAATCAGATCAGAGAGAATAAAATCAAAATCAAGAACATAAAAAGTAATATCCAGTTCCGACCTAATGTATCTCAAACCGATTTTTCTACAGCCACTGGAAATAAAGTACGAAATTGTGTTTCAAAACCTAAGCACACCTTCTACATAGGTCAAACAGTGACTTAACATACTCTATGTTTTTCACCCAAGTTCAACAGTATATTGAGGGTATATTTAAACCTATCAATTCTAACCCAAACCAAAAACCTAACCTGATTAACTGAACTTGAACTATAGCCAACCTGATTTGACCACAAAAAGGCAACCACCCAACCCAAACCCAAAAACAACCATAACTAGAAATGACCCGAACAAGTAACCCAAAATGGCCCAAGCCCGAGTGTCAAAAATTTTAAAACCTGAATTGACCCAACCCAACTTGACCTGTCCAATTGACAGGTCTATTCATATTTACAGGACTATATCATCAGTTTATTAGATAAGACCAGTGAAGAGTTAAAAACAACAAAGTATATCTTTAATCAAGCAAAGCATCCTGTTTTACTGCAACCTGATTTCTACTTCAAAAAAGTAGAATGCATTTGCAATTTGTTAGTGAAGTAGACTGCATTTGCAAATGTTTTACTAACAAAAAATTACTTCAAAAAAGATTAAAAAAAAAATACACATACATCAAATGCGTCAGAAAGAGAGAGCGAGAGATGAGGGGGAAAGGGGGAGGGGGGAGAGCGAGATGGATGGATGGATCATTAAGATCAACGTTTAGCTACCTACAAGAAATTGCTGTATAAAACCATGCAAGACAAAATAATACACACTTTTTACAAAGTTCTTTACAGAACTTAAAAAGCTGATCTGCAACATAATGCAGACCACATAGCTTTATCTCTCTATCTGATTTCCCAATCTACACTGCCATTTAGACCTTCTCCATCATGGACCTCTCCATTAAAAGCAAGTAGCATCATAATTGACTGGCAGTGCCTCACTACCATCCTATCTGCCACAGAAATGATCAAGTAGTCACTCACATTCAGATTATGAAAGCCCCTATCAGACATAAGGGTACTAACCTTAACAACATCCAAGGATTCTGAAAGAGCAAGGACAAATGGCTCAAACCAAACATCCTAGATGCCTGTTGCTGAAATCAAGCAGCTTTTCTCACAAATCAGTCAAGAATGAGCATGGGAAGCAATAAGTTCTATCCAGTATCGACAAAGCCAAGACGTTCTCCATATCAGCACACTTAAAGAATCCTTGGAGTTCTCCACTTGACGTCTCAAAATCAACCAACTTTCAGCAGTTAGCTTTACTTATAGGGCTATACACAAATGTCGTCTAACACAGGAAATTTCCAAGTTCCAACCTCACTGGATGAACTTCTACATAAAATGCTATGAAGCTTAAATTGATAAAACTGGAAGCCTAAATCCCATCACATAGCAAGCTAGCCCATTCAACAATTTTTTGTCACAAATGCTGAAACTCTCTACTTTCCCCTCTATTCTTCTTTTAGTGAATGAAAGCATTTACTATATCTAAGGTTGCATGGTGTTAACATATTCATAAACTTCACATTCAGTAGATGGTACGCTAGCATTATTACATTTTATGAAACCCGAATTATTAATATAAACCCTCATTTCTCAGGCATATTTCAGCTCTGAGAATATTTCAGCTCAGAAGCAAAATAATTGACATTAGACCCAGAAATAAAGTTGTTTATGACCAACCATCATATGTCTAGTTACCATTTAATGAACAAACTGCATGGCCAGAAGAAAAAAACCTCAAGTTATCACTTAAATAACTAAATAACAGTAATGATTTTGTTAGTTCCCAAAATATTCAAAAGGCCATTAAAAATGTCCAAGGAAGACCAATTGATAGAACCTTTGGGCCTCTGCATACTTAGTTGATTGCAACTTTAAACAAACACTATGAAAGTCCTCAATGAAGCAAACAACTAAATGAAAATATAAGCCCCTCTTTAAAATGCATGTAATAGAAAAGAAAACAGACCTTTTTCCACATACAATGCAGAACAAACTACCAGCATTTCCTTGCTCCTTGTATCTTCTACGAGCGGACTGGTTCAAATTTAACTTTCTAGAGTACTTTAAGAATGCTTCATGTACCAATTGCTTAAATTCTTCTGAATCCTCGGACAGCTCAGCCTCTGCATAATTCACTAAATCTTCAGTCATGTCACCATCATTTGCATTTATATCCTCATCATAATCTTCATTTCTCTTCCAAACTTTGTTTTGGTTATGAAGGTTACTTCTTCTGTCATTGTGATTTGAAGTATGCCAGCTAAGAGAACCAGGTCCAGGATTTCCCTTAATATATTTACCACTATTTTTGTAAAATCTGATTGGAACCCTTTGCGAATGTGCCAAAGAACCTTCGGACATATACCAGTCATCCAATTCTGAATCTCCTTGATGTTCTTGCCCATCATATGTCCTTCCAGCTTTTCTATATTCATTGTGGCCATACCGTTTTGTCCTAGATGCATGTAAACCAATTATATCTTCATCAATCTGATCCTCACTGTCATATGAACTGCCAAAGTCGCCAGCTGAATGCAATTTTCTGGATACAATAGTTTTAGAACTTGGCCTATCAATATCTTCCACCATAAGGAACTTCCTTTTAAGGATCCTATCTGAGTACATGTCAAGCTCGTCCTCCATTCTCTTTGTTCTTAGACCAGGTCTATGTTGCTCTGCATCATATTTAGATGCAGAAGAATTTATCATTCTTTCATTTTGAAAGACTGGACCTACTCCTCTGCCATAACCAGAATCAGATCTCAAATTTGATAATTGACGGTTGTGGGATGCATCCAAATGTGACATTTCATAATCTTGTGGTAGTCTTCTTCCAAACGCAACATGGGCGTCTTCCGAACCCACATATTCCTCACCATGCATTGGTGCATATGATCTGCGCATATCAATGTAGTCAGTACTTATCTGCTTTTGCAAAGCATGATCATCCCATATAATGGCCTTTCTTGAACTTCCATATGAATGATCTGTATTATCAATTCTGTCTACAACATGGTGCATAATATTTGGTTTTGGCATGCCTATATGACCATAATCAACTGATGCATGTTCATAGCTAACTCGAGATTGAGATGGCATCATCCTTTTTACGTCCTCAACTGGATACCCATGATTATTACTTCCTATTACCCTAGGTTTTCTGTATACATAATCCTCATATTCAGCTCTGCTCGGACTATTTGTCCATTGCTGATATAACGTCATATTCCTTCTTGCAGATTCAGGATCTCTCACAGAATCTGTAAGTGGCCTTTGATCATATTTATTATATCCCACCGGTTCTGTGAGCTTCCTGCTGCTCCTAAGATATTCTTCAGAAACATGTAAGGGTGCATCATCCTGATATGAACACAGGAACTCAGTCCTAGGGAGACCAGAAGATGTGCTACCAAAATCCTTAAGTTGATTGGTGCTCATGAAGTCCTTGGATTGCGATGCTTCCACCATACTATATGTGACATCCTGGGAGTCAAACATGGGTTTGTCTTCTTTGTAAGAATCCATAACTGTCGCCTTCTTAGAAGGTATAGTTTCTCGATGCCGAAATTTTTCATGCTCATATTGACCTATATTAATATCTTGCGAGGAAAATGGTAACTGCCCACTAGTTTCAGAAAAATTTAGGCTTGTACCTAGATCCTGAGGCAACCGATGTGGCCCTCTTACATTGATTTCTTCCACTGGCAACAATTTCTGGCTCATCATTACGTGCCCATCAATAGTTGAAACTCTGTTATCCATATAGTCCTCTTTGGTCATCCTAGAAGTACCATGATAAACACCCCTTGCTCTGGAGTTTGTACGATCATCAAAACCAACAGGCTCAACATAATCATATTTTCTATGGACAACTCCCTCATCTTCATAATGAGGCTTCTTTCGCATTTGCTCACGTAGGGGTGATTTTGATCGTGCCGTTTCAGTTGTAACACTACCCAAATGCTGACCATATGAATCCATCCCCATCATGGATCCGGTCATCCGATCCCTAACTGAGCCCCCCCTCCTAGACGCATCAAGGGAATTAGGACTATAGCTCCTCCGTCCACGCAGTGGAGGAGACCGATTATTGATCACCTCACGACGAGAAACTGGATAAGGGCCATGAGGACCAGCTTCAGCAGCAGCCCTGTGTTGACCACGCGACTTAACAGTTCGCGATAGTTCAACATGCTCCTCTTTTCTTCTAGATTGCATCTTCCCGGTTATCAAATACTATTTAATTTTCTATGTATTCAGAAATAGAGCAAAAGCCCTAATTTCAGAATCAAGTTTATGTACCAATTTCGGAAACCCTAAAAACCCAGTAAGTATGAACAAAAAAAGAGACTAAGAAAGCGATTGCAAAGACAGATCTAAGGAAAACCCAGAAGGGAATTCGGATTGTTTGAGAGAAATTAAAAGGAGAAAGACCAAACCTTGAATTGAATTGGATTAAAAGAACCCATGGATTGGCCTGAAAGCCTTTGTTCCAAACTTCTCTCAACAGAAAACTCCTAAAGAGAGTATGGATCTTATCTTACAGTCTATTTCTTTTCCCTCGCAATAATTCTCTTCTATTGTTTTTCTCTCTCTGATCTGAAAATGGGTGTTGAAGATGAGAAACAATAAAGAAGTGAAGAGGTTACTTAGTGCAATTTTATTTTTTTTAACTTGGTTTTAGTTTTAGAAGTGTTTTTTTTTTGGTAAAAATACATCTCCAATCCTTTCAATTTCAATATTTAGTAAATTGGTTCTTCTCAAACAAATCGAAGCAACTTAATCTTTGTCAATTTCGAAACTGAGCAACTAAGAACAATTAGTCATGACGTTAATATTCTTTGTCAATTTTACATAAATTTGATCAGTAAAATAACAAATTTAGCTCTTATAATTACACATTCCATTAACTTGATCATGATTTAATAAATTTAGCCTCAATATTTTTGTAAATGTGTAAACATTGAGGCTAAATTTGTCGGTTTTTTTAGAATCAGAATCAAATTAATAGATATGTAAACATTGAGGGCTAAATTTGTTATCATACCAATTAAAATCATGCACAATTGATAAAAGACATTAATATCATGATTAATTATCTTTAATTACTCACTTTCAAATTTGATAGAGATTAAATTGCTCTAATTTTTTTAGAAAGACTAATTTGTACAATTTCAAAATTGAGAAGGACAAGAAAAATCTTTTTTTAATCATGTGGTATAGAAGGATGGAAATTTTTAAAACCATTTCACCCAAAAAAAAATTAAAACCATAGGTCTTAGTTATTTAAATACAATTTAAAGACAAATAGTGTAAAGTTAAAAATTTTCATAGTTAATGTCCAGGTAAATATATCATAGAGGTACTCGAATTAAGAGTTAGATTCTATTTTGTCCATTTAACTCAGAAAATAGATAAATTAATCTATATACATTAGATCAAAGAAGAAGTAGATCTTTCTATAAAAAATTACATCAATTTTTGCTATTAAAACGTATTCCTTGTACGTCAATATAATATACACGTGACACATCACATGTTAGCCGTTGATTTTTTTTTAACTACATTAAATTTTAACATTATAAATAAATAAAATTTTAATAGAAATGATGAATTTTTCTTTAATCACCAACTTGTTTTTTACATAAAAACCAAAGTACAAAAATTTTAGGTATATCTTAATGTTTATAATCTTTTAGTATTATATTTAGCTTTGGAGAGAACTCTAAAGGCCCCATGGTCGTAATAAAATATTGGTGGCGGAAAGTGCGGTGGTAAGTGAGGGCAAGCTACGCGTTGCGTGCGTGGTGCTGCGAAGAAGAATAGTTTTTGGCATCAAATGCACGCATTCACGCTTATTGGCAAAGTATGCATTTTTTTTTTTATTGAAAACAAATTATGCATTTATTATGACTTGTTTTTTCTTTCTTTCTTATGTTTTTATCCAATGGAAACTCTCGTTAGGAAAACTATAAGAACTAGAGGAGAGGCCCAAACAAGAAAAACTCTAATATTCGGTAAAAATATTATGAAAGTTTTTATATTAGAAATTAGATTATATTTTATTTTTTTATTAAAAATAGATATATTAATCCTTGCACACAAATTAAAGAATAAATTGATATTTTTGTTAAAAATTTCATTCAATTATACTGTTAAAAACTAACGTGGCTAATAAAATAACCAAACAATGACACATATCGTGCCATGTGTACTGACTCGCCCATACACACGATCAAAAATCAAATATATTCAACAATTCAATTGGGGCAAAACCGCAAACATAAGGGGTTAAATTTTAATATAGTAGTATAATGAAAATCCTCAAGTAAGCATTCCAAAGGTCATCTTTCTCAAAGACTGACTAGGTATCATGCATAAGTCGAGCAAAATACTAGTTAAGCAATTATTGATTTAATAGAGTTAAGAATTATTAATGCAATTCAAAAAAAAAGTCATAGAAAACTAACTTAGCTTAGAAATCAAGTAAATGAATCTAGCTTCCATCTTTCTCGTTTTAGACTATGCAATTAATCAAGATGATGGTCGATTGATTAGCTAGCTACTCATGAAATTAACAAACGTGTTTCAATTACCTTGGTTGTAGATGTCTCCTCTGGGTATCATCTAACTCAAGAGCTACCGCCTAGGATCTCCTCTTAGTCTCACCTAGTTAATAGCTTACTTCTCGACCTCATTATTCGGCATGATCATATTAAATCTCTACATGATAGAATCCCCTCTCAGTCTCATCTATCTACATCTTCCATTAGAGTTGTCAATTCTAGTTTACTAAGCACTTTAATACAATCAACCAACCAAATTAATCATCAACATGCACACTGACTACAATTGGCAACTAATATCACAATCAACCATCAAAAGAATTTAAAACAACATGGAGTTCAAAGTACAAGCAAACATGCTAAACATTCAAGTTATAGAAATGAGTAAGAACAAAAGTTTAGAATTACTCATTCATGGAGTAGCATCCAACTTCAAAGCTAGAGCTTTTTTTTTATTTCCATGTTAGGTCGCCATCAACAAGAAAGAGTCTAGAAATGTATAACAATTTAATCTCTACAAAGTATCTACAAAGAACTTTAAAAAAAAAACAACCTAAAAACTCTCTTATTTCTCCCTCTCCAATCTCCCTTTAATTTTCTATAAAAAGGTGTTTCTATATTAATGAGCTAAAAGACCTTTTTACCCTTGTTAAATTTTAACTTTTTAAAGGTTGGAATGTTCAATTCTGTTTGAATAACTGTCAATAACAACAAATTTGTAACACAATGTCGCCGATCTCCATTTTCGTAGCATCACGGCGTGACAAAGGTATGTTCTCCTAAGTCAGATTCAGCATGTTGTCGAGACTTCAGGTTTTCCATGTCGGGACTTAAGGAGACAACAACGGGACTTCTAACAATTTCGCATCGCAATGTCACTCATTGTCTACTACACCTCCAAGTCTTGTTCATTCAACATCGCACCCTCAGCTTGACAATGTTGCGATGTTGCTTTGCTCACTAGATTCCTCCAGGTCCAAATGGTCAATTAGGTCACGACCTCAGGTCCTTCTGTTGAAAAATTTTAGTTATGAAAATGGTTTACTGTTACAACGGAAGTTTAAAAGTTTTCAAAATTGAGTTGACATGTAATATTTATAGTAATAAACATTCTACCAAAAAATACTTATGTTTTGTGCGAGACAAATTCGAAACGTTCCCCACTTTTAACCAAATGGCCTTCTCTGCTGTCCTTGTACCTTGAATTGCTTCAAGTGTGGGCTCGAACAACAAGAACCAAACACAAAACCAAAAACATTTTATTACTTTTACTTAAAGTAATTCTCTCAATAGAAGCCATAGAAATTATTATTCCCAGAAAATATAATTTATTCCAAGAAAATAAATTTCCACTACTTTCTAACAAAATAATAGTACAAGAAACTTATGTGTAAAAACTAGTAATAATAGCTCTACCGGTGCCAACTATTTATAAGGAGAGATAGGGGAATCCTAATTAAATAAGTATAACACAAATAATGTTTATTTAATATAAAAACACTCTTCTAGTCTAACTAAAAGAGGGGGCGACACACCCTAGATAAAAACACCAGGGTTGTTGCCCCTTACATGTAAAATGAGGGGAATTGGGCCTCTAACATCATCATCTTTATTTATTGTGAATACGACCCATTTCTCTAACTTCATAATTTCTATTCATTTCTACTCGTTTGGTTCTACATATAATTCATTTCTGGTTTTAACGAGCTAATGAATGGAACAATTGGATATATATTATTAGGGCTCAAATAATTTATAATTAAGTTGCAGTTTTTCGCCTATTAATTATTATAACGCCCCAAATTTTTTGTTGTTAAGCCTGTATAATCATTAAACAATTTGATTTGGTTTGGCGATTAAGTGCCTTGGAGGTATGCTTTGGGTTTTATGTTCAATTCCCTTATTTTGAATTTTTTCTATTGGATTTTGGCTTTATGTTAACCTTGAGATTTAAGGCTTAAATTATTTCTTTGTTGGGTTGTGACAATGATGAGCTTAGTGTTTTGACGGTTAAGTTTAACAAACTCTTAAGTTTTGGGTTCAAGTTGTGGTGTGAGCATATGTAGTATTTTTGTTGCTTGTATTTATTAGTAGTAGTCCTTATTAAATTAAAAAAAGTCTGGTGGTTATAGGATATTTTATTTTATTTTATTTTAAGTTATCATATTAATCAAATCCCTAAAATCCCTCTATTCTAAGTCTAGTGGTTCGATCGTTATTTCTCTTTTTCTTGTTTGTATCTTTTTCTTTATGAAATTTTCTTCTTCCATTTTCTCTTTTCTGCTGGTATCTGTTTATTGTCATTCTGTTCTTCCTTGTGTTCGTGCGTGGTGTTGTTAATTTGATCAAAATTTTGGATAAGGTGTAAGTTCTTCGAATTATTTTCTACTCCTTTGCTTTGAAATTTTTTTTCTTTGAACAATATGGACTTATGTTATGCCTAAATCTCATTCTTGATTGTGATATATGTTCTCGTGTTTTGATTAGGCGAAGAGGGTGACAATCAACTTCTTCCAGCTGAGTAGGTTGCAATCGAGTCGCTGATTTCTTGAACGGTAAGTACTTAGTTTCGATTTAGGGGCTGGAGTTTTGGTGAATATTGTTTCATCTTGAATTGGTTTTGAGAATTGATGGTTATCGTTGTTGAATAATTGTAGGGTTCGGAGTGCAATTGTTGTGTGGTCAATCGACTCTTCTATCAGATGGGTGAAACTAACTCGATTTATCATTTGAAACTCGAAAAAAATACAAAAACAGGGGGTTATTTTCAAAATTGTCTGGCGTTACACGGCCGTGTGTCAGGCAGTGTAGTAGACCGTGTGTGCCACATGGCTATGTGATAGGCCGTGTGTCAGGTCGTGTGGAGTACACGACTGTGTGAAAATTTTCAGACCGTGTGGGTAAATCGTGTGGACCACACGGGCTAGGTTTTTGAGTCGTGTAGGCCTTTTTGCCCAATTAAGGGCTGTTTGGGGGACTCAAATTTGGGTCTATAGGCATCGTATGGGCTGAAAAAGCATAAGTTTCGATACGTAAAAATATGTAGATAAGCCTAGGAGGTATGTAGGTAGAATATCTTACCATTAAACCATGTGCTATGTTATGATTTGAATGAAAATATGTGAGTATGTATGCCATATGATTTATGATACATATATATATGATTCATGATTATGATACATTTGTGTTCTAGGATGGGTTATGATATGACGGAGGAAGTGTTATATGGCAGTTTGTACTGCAACTATAGCGGTTAGACCATAAATTTATGTATGGCATCTCAACTGCATATGAGTGGCACACTGCCACATATTGGTTGATTAGATGGATAGACTCTTATAGTTATATGGTGTGATCGGTTAGACGAAGATGGTGTGTAGTGGATGGGGGTAGAGCATTATATGTTTATGATATGATATGCTATGTTATGATTCAATATGAAATGATTTGATAAGATATGTTAAGGTATGATCTGTATAAAATCTGTTATGATAAGATATTATATGATAAGTTCTTGTATTGAGATTATGGGTTAAATCACACATTAGGCTTAAAACTCACGATTTGTTTGCTTCGTTTCAGATAATCCTCCGACCTAGGATTGGACGACGACTCTGGAGCTCGAGTTTCATAGTTTTGGTTTTAGCACTATAGGTTTTCTTTTATTTGTTTGTTAAAATGGACATTATGGACTTTCTTGGGTTTTTATTTGTTTTTGGGCATTTGAATTTTTGCTTAGTTTGTTAGGATTGTTTGGAATTTATCACATAAAAACTTCAATATTTTAAGAACGTTTACGTATGATAACTAAAAAGAACCGCCATTTAATAAATGAAACGTTTTAAAGTTTTCCGCTGTAAGACTAAATACAATTTCCTAAAGTGTTTTGTCACTCAAATGTTTAAGTAAATTGGTTTTGATTTTAGTGATACCATATAAGCGTGGCTTCAGAAAAATCGCTATGCTTTCAATGAGTTACCCAAATTGATTTTTCGTTATGTTGAAAATGGTTTCATCAAATTGAAATATTTGTTTCTTATACTTGTACGACGTAACCCCTATGATCCGACCATAACATTTAGGCCAGGTATGGGGTGTTACAATTATAGACTTATTTAGTCATGAAGTCATTCCACTGTAGTATTATGACTAAGTTCTCCTTAATTACATATCATTACAAACGCTACTTAATCAATACTCTTCCAATGACCTTGTCATCAGTGTGTTACCCTTATAGGATATCTTTAATCTCTTTGCGATAAATATGTTCTCCTAATATGATCATATTTTATCCCATGGTAACCATTACATCTTCCTTAATGAAAAGTAAATTACTATCAAATAGTAATTAAGTCATTTATCACAAAGAAAAACGAGCAATGGCCATATTTGTTTTTCATCTATCATGTAATGCCGATGAGAGGATATCATTTACCCATTGGTTGGGCTATGAATTCCACTATTGTGAATGATGCTACATATTGTAGAAGTTGTACGCCTAATAGACCAACTTTCGGTTTCTTATCTATTTGAACTCAGGCTTTTACTTACATCAAAGTATACGAGTCACGCATAGATAGTCCATCATCCACTCAAGATCAAAGTATGCCGCACTATGAATCATAAGTGAATAAATCCATAAATCGGTCTAGGATCTACTCTACTTGGATTCTGTCCAATGTACTGTCAGTTCAGTTAGTCACACTTATGCCTCTATCTTTTAGGAGTCATCCACTCCTATGCTCAAGACAAAGCATCTCCCCAGTTAATCTTGAATGACAACATATTAGTCTTTTAATTGGTTTGCTCATTTTCGGTTAAACTAAGGACATTGTTAGGTTAATCTAATAATACAAGTTGTATTTCTGTATTATGATCCGACTACGTAATACCACTTAGTATTAGTTAAACATTAGATAACCAGTGAGCTAATATTTTATTATATTTTTCTTTGCATGCAAAAACATTGAGGCCAATACACAAAATATATTAATGTAATTAATGAATGTTCTTATTAAATCAATTAGTTCAAAAAATACAAGTATACAAAACGAACACTTAAGGCACCAGATCCAACACCTTCAATGTCGCAACCTCTAATACTATCATTTCAGGGCATCTCCAAACAATCTCTCATGTCATGACGCTAAGCTTCCTCATGCCACAATGTGACTATCTATTCTGCTCAAATCTCAAAGCCTTATGCAAGTTAGCCCTTAACTCACTTGTACATTCAGGCACACACACCTTAAACACCATTTATCATCTAATCACTAAAATGACATTAACCTTCTAAAACAAACACAAAACCGCAACTATACCTATACACAAGCTATGAAACAACTTAATATTAAAATGACTCAGTTTCATTTGAGAATAAGCTGAAACAAGAATAGAAAGACCATAAATATTTACCACTTATCATAATTTCCCACACTTACATTTGTTCTTGCCTTCACGCAAAACCAAACCTAAAACTCACAAACAACAAGCAATGCAAAATTTTCCCTATTATACAATCATATGCATTACATTTGTTAAGTAAATACAATCAACTTAATCATCGACATTCACTTATGAACATGAGACTTACAATGGCTCATAGTCATCAATCATGAAACGAGATTAGTTCAAATGGTTAATAAAGATCAAACACAATGGATAGCCAACTCAAAACATGCACATTCATGAAATTCCATCAAAATAAAACACTTAGATTTATGATAAAGTTGTAATGCCAAAATCATTATTCAATAGGTCAATTGTGTCTTTAACTTCAACCTAAGGTGTGAAGACTAGTTGAGGTCATATAGAACTTTTTGGCTTATAACATTCAATGGCTTAAGATGGTATGATAAATAATAAAAATGTTGAGGCACAAAACGACTACAAGCACTTGTATTAGTTAAACATATGATGACATTCCTTAGCTTCTCCTTCAATTAAAGCATTCAACTCACTAACCTTTCACCCTCCCTCTAATAACCTTTTGTCTCCCAAAATTGTAGTTCAAAATTACTAAACATTTAAAAAATCACTAACATTTAACTATCTAACCAAACAAACTAATTATATTAAAAAAGTCAGAAAATACAACTTAAAGGAAAGCGCGTCCTGCTGGGTGATTAAAAAAGTCAGAAAATACAACTTAAAGGAAAGCGCGTCCTGCTGGGTGCGCTTTCCCACTCTCTCTAAAAAAACAATCTATTTCCCTAAATTTTCAAAAAATCGGCCTATTTAGCCAATAAACTTTTTTTTGGCATATATGGCCTATTTAGCCTATTTTTTAATTGATTGATTTTCTTTATCTTAAATTTTCAAATATATATGAGCCATACTATTTGTCGAGTCGGGATTTTTGTTGGATCAAACCAATTTGATTAGATGCAATTAGTATTTATAAAAAATTTACATAATTTAATTATAAAATATATTTATTTTCTTTTGAGTTTTGACATATAAATTAATAATAAATAGATAAATTTATACATTTTTAGGTTAAATTACCAATATGTTGATATTGTCTTTTTATATACATAATGTTAATCTCACACATTCATTTTTTTTGTTAATTATAAAAAAATTGATTTGAATATTATTAATTTTTATCATATTTAAAATAAAATCATATTTATATATAAATTATATTTATTTAGTTAAAATGTTTAATTGAAAAGCTTAAAGTTTTTTATTTAAAAATTCTAAATAGAATAATAATGATTTCAAACTATTAATCAATCAAATAATATGAGGAATACATTGAATATTTAGCGAAAATCATGCAATAAATAGAAATTTAAAATAAAATAAAAAGAAATGATTATTTTTAATTTTTTCACTTTTATTCAATAATTTCATAAATTTACATTTTATTAATTAATAATATATTAGGTTAATTTTTAAGTAGAAATTTTAAAAGATAAGACCAAATTAGTTAATTTTCCATTAATATACTATCATATTAATTAATATTTAATTAATATTATTTTTATTATTATCAGATAATGATACTAATAAATTATTATTCTAATGTTAATTTAGTAAAATAATTAATAATAAAGGGTATTCTTGTCAGTTCAAAAATCTTTCCAAACTCATATTTTTATATATACTAGTTTTAATATATAATAATAAATAAATAACACCGCCAACACACACCCACAAAACTAATTTAACAAAACTTTAAAATAAAAAGATTAACTGCACAATTAGTCCCTCACTTAAAGATGAAAATTCAAGTTAATCCCTAATATAAATCGAAGTTCAATTTAATCCTTGAATTAAACTAAAAATTCAAATAAGCTCACACTATCACAACTCTTTTTTATAATATATTTCTTTTTTCAGATAATAAATTTAAATTTATTATGATTATCACAACTTTTATTTTAATATAATTACTATAATATATTTTTTTCACTTTTTAAAATTGATTATATTTATTTTAAATTTCAATTTAGTAATATAATAGAAAATAAAGGGTATTCTTGGCTATTCAAAAGTTTTTTTCAAACTCGTGTATGTATGTATGTATGTATGTATGTATGTATGTATGATGTGAAGTTGTTGGAAAGAAAAAAAATTATATAAATTTGTTATGGTATTTCCTGTTACCGACCTGAAACCCGGACATAACCCCGAACTACCGACCCATGCAGAGGAATCTGGGCCCTACAAGGGTCCCACAAGGTAGAGACATTAAGTGCTCACAAGAAGAGCTCGCAAGCTAGGTTTGCATGTGTTGCTGGGGTTCGAAGGGAGAGGGTGCCAAATCAAGCACGTGGTACGATAAACACGTGTTAAGTCTAGAGCAGTATACGTGTTGGTGTGCATGAAGTCTACCTAGCATGTCATTTCGATAAACAATAACTGTATATTATAAATATCCGATTCTCCTCATCAAGAGGATACACAACAAAAACACTCAACAAAATTTGAAATGAAAGGAATATATTTTTATTTCATTGTATCTTCTTTGACATAAACTTAGAGTAGTTATGATGGATAAGTCAAAGCCTCCTAACAATGAGATTGACTCCATATTTAGGTTCAATAATCAAACTCAAAGATGGGCAGTGCCTATAGTTTGGTGAGGGAGAAAAAGTGAAATTTGACAAAGCAAGGGCAAGAAGTAGCTTGAGTTCGGCCAAGGCAAAATGCTGCCCCAAACATGTATGCGGTCCGAATCCGAAAGGCAAATACACATGAGGGAACTTGCAGGCGCCACTGACACCATTGGCAAACCTTTCAGGGTTGAATTTATGAGCTTCAGGTCCCCATATTTCAGGATCTTGGTGAAGTGTCACCGGCATTAACCAAATATTCACTCCTTTGGGCACCTCAAGTGTTCCAAATTTCATATCTTCTAAGGCCTCCCTCGATATAATGGCTCCTGGAGGATATAGCCTTAGCGTCTCATTGATCACCATTGTCAGCTGCCATCCATTCAAACATAGTTAATTTCTGGACATGTTACTGCCTCACATATACGAAAAATGAAGGTTGTGCTTACTGTTTTCATCCGCCGGATCATATCGGCATCTGGTATTTTTCCCTCACAAATTTGAACAACCTCGGCACGAACTTTGTCTTGCCAATCAGGGTTGAGTGCAAGAAGGAACAAGGTCCAAGCAGCTGTAATGGCAGTTGTTTCATACCCAGCAAAATATATGTTCTTGCAGTTGTCAACAATGAAGTTATCAGTTGCATCAGGGCCTAAATCACTGCTTTCAGCACCTTTCAGAATCATTTGTAACAGATCTTCCTTTGATGTTTCATCCTTGGTTTCATATACAGTTTTCAATATCAATGCTCGAACTTCTTTCTCCAATCTCCATATTTCCCTATTGCTCTTCGTCGGAAGATACCTGAAAATTCCAAATTCACTCATTTCTATCAGATTCCAATTCAACAAAGGAAAAGAAAAGTGAACCAAATCGAATCGAACCTCATTCCAGGGAAGCCATTAGATAAAACTTTTTTAGACATGGCTTCTTGTAGAGATCTAATTTTGAAGAAAATCTCTTCTCCTTTGGAATAATTGCTTCCAAAACAAGCCCTTGAGATAACATCCCTTGTAAACCTTCGTAAACAATCGTCAACTTTTATGTCTGCTGCTCCACCATGGCTGTCTATTTTGCTCTTCCATCCCTTCACCACCATAACTGAGCACTCCGCCATTAGGTGTGTCATACCCTACAAACACATGGAAGACGCCAAAGTCTCAACAACATACTGTAATGAACATAATAATAAATTTAGAATTGATCCATGGATAATTAATAGACATACCTTGACCTTGTCCATGTATAATTCAGGAGCAATGATTTTCCGTTGATGAGCCCATAAGGCACCATTTGAAGTTAAAATGCCTTTGCCAAGAAGAGGGCCTCGTTCCTTCTGTTGATAGGTGGGATTTCCCAAGTCCATTGAAGTGCATGTAATTATTTCCTTCACCAAATCAGCATCTGTTATGTGTAAAATCTGTATGTTGCCAAGCGAAAACAAAAAGGTTGGGCCTGAAAATAAAAAGGTTTGCAACGTTACTTCGTACTGTGCTTGATACAAGTACAAATAATTTCTACAATTTTCTTGATATATATATATATATACATCGGTACCAATATATATATATATAGCAAAATGAGAAATGAAAATACCATATTGTTGTATCCATTGATGGAAGAAAGGGAAGACAGTAGAGGAATTGTTGTGGGTAATGTGTTGTGGGGCCAAAAATGAGGACTGAGATTGTGCCTTCTTGATGTCAAGTGTATTACCAAGCAAAAATGTAGGAGGGGGACCCTGGATGCCCTGCTTTCGGAGCTTGGCACGGAGCCTTTGGGGCTTCCAAATCATCGAATCAAACAGCTGAATCACCATTCCAATCAACCCAATCAACAAGCATGTTCTACTCATCTTCACCACCAGCAATGCCAACTCCATGCCTTTGAACTCTCTCTCTCTCTCTCTCTCTCTCTCTCTCTCTCTCTCTCTCTCTCTCTCTCTCTCTCTCTCTCTCTGTATGCAGTGTCAAATATGGTACTTACAATCTTTTCATGCCTATGATTTATATATGTGTATGTATATGTAATAACAACAAAATTAGGCATATTAAGAATCGATAAAAGACGTTAAAGTGAGGTCAAATTGGTGGATGTTGGAGCTCAGAATCTAGAGTTTTATAAGAAAATAAAGGCCAATGATAACAATGTGAGCAGTCCATAGATTATATATATGCTCCTTTTTGGACAGTTGTAAACAAATTTATTAATTTACAAAATATTTCGCATTTAGATTTCAAAGTGCGGGTTATTCGTTGTATCGAAATCAATTTTTCAATTAAATCAATCTATATTAAGTTTGAATAAGGTAAATTTTAATCTGGACTTGTTTGATTCATATTAATATTTTAATAATAAAATTAATCTTTTTTATTTTAATTATAAAATCACTCTTTTTAATATATAGTTTTTAAGATATAAGTACAATCACAATTATGAATACAAACAATACATATTTGGATAACTATGATTAGAACCAACTATTAAAAAATACGTTCGAACTGAACTAATAATTATAATATATCCAGATCTAGATTAGAATAAAATTTATAATAAAAAAAATTCATACATGATTTACACTTAGTGGAACTTAAACTTGAGATCTCAAAATTTCAAGCTCCTCAATCTTGCCAATAACATTTTTAATACTTGTTTGCTAGTCCAAGGGCGACACTGAAATTTTATTAATTTTATTGTTAAGGGCTAAGATAAAAATATAAATTATTGGGGGAAAAGTAAAAAATATTATAATAAAAGACTTAAATTTAATTAGTAAATTTTTAGTGGGATTAAAAAGTTTTCACCAGTTTATTCAAGGGGCTAAGGTCCCTTTCTTCAGGAGTCAAACCTTTATGTTAGTCTTGTGTGTCATTTTTATATGAGAAATTATTATATAGATCTTTCCCACCACATCATCTATGGTCCATTTTCAATTATTTAATGACATTTTAACATTTCAACACTTTGAACCCCGAATCTTGAATCTTAAACCCTAAACTTCAAACTTAGAACCTTGGGTTTAAGATTTTGGGGAATTCAAGATTCAAGGTTTGAGTATAGAATTTGGGGTTCGAGGTTTAAATTTTAAGCTCTGGTTTAAGATTTAGGGTTTAAAGTTTGAAATTTAAAGTTTAAGGTTCAATGTTCAAGATTTTGGGTTCAGAGTTTAGGGTTTTGGTTCAAGGTTTAGGGTTTTGGTTCGGGGGTCAGGGTAAAAAAATTACCAAAATTATGAGTTAATGACATGAATTTTTTTTTTGAAATGTCATTACATTATTGGAATGGACCATAGATGATGTGGTGGAAAGGGTCCATAAAATAATTTCTTCATTTTTATACTACAATTGTGTTTAAAATGTTATATATTTTTATAAAATTTATCCATTTTTTTATCAAATTTGTATTTTCATGTTGTGTTAGTATTATTCTTTCTTTCTTGTGTCATATCTAGAGGTGTGTATGGGCCGAGTCGTACTAAAAATTTAGGCCCGTTTGCTAGGCTCAGACCCGGCCTGGCTCGAAAAATGGGCTTAAAATTGTGCCCAAGCCCGACCCAGATAAAAATGTTTAAAACTGGGCCAGACCTATTAATTATTATATTATTTTTTATATAATTTTAAAATATATATAATACATCAAAAATATTAAAAATATCAAAATAAATCTTTCTCAACAAATTGAAAATAAATTTTAAAAAATATGTATACTTAAATACCACTGAGGTAGATGCAACTTAACAAGCAAATGCCTCTAAAATAATAACAAAATTAACAAATGTCTTTAAAATAATAACAAAATTAACAATAAAATAAGTTTTATACAATATTCAAACAATAACAACAAAATAGTAGTAACATAATAGTAAAATGGTAGCAAAATAGAGAGAAAACAATAAAAAAATAATGTTTAAAAAAAAAGCAAATTTTTTGTCCTTTAGTAAATTCGGGCCGGGCCAAGTCCAAAAATGACTTACATGAGGCCCGACCTATTTTTTAAACGGACCTTTTTTTGTCCAATCTTATTTTTTGGGCCTATATTTTTGCACAAATCCTCCCACATTTCGGCCGGGCCTTCGGGCTGGGCTGGGTGGCCCGACCCATGAACAGGTCTAGTCATATTTCATATTACATTTTAGTTTTTTTTTACTATTAGTGCGGTTATTATTTCTAGTAATATTATCAAGTATATTATCGGGTATGTTACAATACCTTGTTTGGTTTGTTCGGTTATATGAGGTAAGATTTTGATATTTGATTGATGAAATGTAAAATTACCTAAAAATATATTTTATTAAATTGTCCTCGTAGAAATTGATTCTTCTTATTTAGTTTTTTTTTTTTTGAAGTTTATAATATTTTATTTTTATCAACAAATAAATGCATTTCTGTAGTAAATTAATTTTGTATCTTCTTTCTCAAATAAATAAATTAAAATCGAGGAGAGGAGCATCAAAGCTTCTATTTGGATCAACATAACAAAATAAAGAAGAAAAACAATTTTCTTTAGTTATTAAAGGAACTGAAGAATAAAATAAATATAATTGAAATTTGATTCAATAGTTATTATTATTATTTCATTTTGGTTTAAGTAAAATAAATCAAAGCCATTAAAAATGTGGGTAAATTTGTCAAAAATTTCACATTATTAAAGTAATGTAAGATTACTTAAAGAATACGTGGGATTGAAATTGCTCATTATATTACCAAATCTTGACACCATTAGTACTATCATATTATTGAGCCAAAACTACTAGTTATAGTCCATCTCCACTAGAGGTGCTCATGCCCGATGGCCCGTCCAAAATATGGGAGGGTTCGGGTAAAAATATAGGCTCGAAATATGGGTTTGGAAAAAAAAACGAGGCCCGTTTAGAAAATAGACTGGGCTCGGGCACGACTTTTTTGGCCCGGGCCCAGCTCGGCCTTGCCCGAATATATAATAAATATATATTTTTTATATGTTTTAATTTTAAAATATTTTTAAAATACTTTTTTTTATTTTTTAAAAAAATTGATGTTTATTTTAAAAAAAGGGTCGAGCTAGGCCGGGCCAGGCTCAAGCCTAAGAATTTTTTCTCGGACCGGGCCCCGACCCATAAGCACCTCTAATCTCCATCTATTTCTTTGCCAAATCCGTCTTGAAGGGGATTTTTAATTCATCTTGAGTAGCACTTTCAAGTATCATTTGTCTCCTTCCTCTCTTTCCTTTACTATATTCAAGATCTAAATTTTGTATTGATCTTGATTCGAAAATATCTTAAAGTTATCCGTAATAATTATTTCATCAAATCATTAAACTGAACAAGAGATTTTAAAGCACGGATATAAGTACAATACATGTATGTCACATGAATATGAAAATTTTCAAAAAAAAAAGTATACAAATAGGGTAGGATACAACAATAAAAATTTTATATAACAATATACAAATCTAACGTATGCGGATTAATTAATAAACATATATATAAATTAGTCTTTATACTTTGACCCTTTCCACATAGGAGTAGCAAGGATTTTGCTGTGGTGTTCGTAGTGCTCCTTTTGCAGCCACTATGCCTTGTCCAAGCAACGGTTCAGTGGCCACTTGTTGAGCCCAAGGCCTTCCTAAAGCAAATGATGTGTTGATGCTTATTTCCTTCATTAATTCTGGGCTGCTCAATTGTAATACCAGTGTGTTCCCCATTGATAACATAAATGTTGAACCTGGAACCAATAACATATATTATTACCATACTGTTGTCTCCATTTATGAAGGTGTGGAAACACCAAGGAAGAGCAATTGTGAGTCATGGGACGATTACCTTCTTGCGATGATTCGGACCACTTCCATCTCCTCTTGTTCACGTCCCAGAGCAAGAAGGAAGATGGAGGGCCCTTGATACCTTGGCTTTTAAGAATGGAAGGAACCCCAGCTGGCTTACATATCAGACCATCCAACAGGGGTTTCACGACGACCATGAACCCCATCAATATTCTACTCATTAAATAAGGTTTTAGATCCTTTGTAGGGTTTCCCCTCATTCATATTTTAATCATCATCTTATGTCGTTGTTAAGCATTAAGGTGATGATCTCTTAACCTTTTCTTTTAGATGATTTTTTTTTCTTTGCAATTATGTTTCAAACTCAATTATTTCTAAACAAAGTAAACACCCGACTAATTCATCATAATTTTAGAGTTTTTAGATGAATTTTTTACAAGGTTCGCATGGCTTTAAATCAGGAGTGGATCTAGGAGGTTGACAGGACCACTGATTTCCCTTAAAATTTTTTAGACCATTTATAGTTATAAAATTTTAAATTAGTAATAATAAAATTACACTTTGGCCCTCTAAAATAATAAAAATGTAATTTAATTCTTTAAAATTATAAAGATATTAACTATTAAAATGGTGAAATTAAATTATTACTATCGTAAAAATATACAATTTAATTTTGACTTAAAAAAATTCATTTTGAGGGGCGTTGGGGGAGAAGAAAAGGGATTGGCGGGGAGAAATAAAAAGGGAAAGAAAGAAAGAATGTTAAATTTTGGATTTGGTCCTTTTATTATATTCATATTTGAATTTAGTCTCTATATTTTAATTTGACATAATTTGTTGATTTATTTTTATAATATAATCAATTAGTCCAAATAGTTAACATGGTTTATAATTTTAGTTAAAATGCTGAAGTGGAATTTTCCTTAAAAATACTTATTCCAACAATTTTCTTTTTATGTTAGTATGATTGGTTAAAAGACACACAATCATTATTTTAATTGAAATAGTTAAAAGTGTCAGAATTAGGGGTGAACATCCGGTCGAGTCGAATCAAGTTAACGATTCCTATTATTTATACTCAATATTATGTTTACATGGACTTATTATTTTAACTAGTAGACAAAGTAAAATATTATTTAACTACATAAGTATGGTTGATGGGTCACCATTTGTCAAAAAAACGTAGTTTTGTTTAACTTTAGAAAAGGTAAATATTTATTAAAACGGCGTGGTTTTGTCTTTTCTTATTTGAATTTTCAGATAACTCGAATTGTGTAATTCATATTCGAGTTAAATAAAAAATTTTGATTTTTTTTATTCAAATTGATATGAATAACTCAGTTAACTTGAATAACTCGAACTATTTAATTCAAAACAAATCATGAATTTTTTTCTATCTACGTTCTTGCATTAATTTGCATAATTTATAAAAATATGCATAGGTGTATGTTCATGATTTTTAATACAAACTTTTACATATTGATAATTTTTATATGTTCATGTATTCGTATAATATTCATATTATTTTTGTAAGTTGATGTATTTGTGAAATATTTTTATGTGATTTAAAATAAATATTCATTAAATTTAAACTCGTCCAAAGTCAATTATTCAACCCCTTAAAATAATTTATTTGCACGTTGGCTCACAAGCTAATTTTCATGATTAAAATGCAATAATACTTTAGAACCTAAATAATTAATTAATTAAAAAGTAATTTAAAATTTTTTTTAAAAAAAAAAGTGTGTTTGAAAGAGTCTGCTATTTTAAGGTTTTGCCTTTCTTGGATTTTTTTTCTCTTTTTGTTTTACTCGTTCACTCCATGGAAGAAGCGTTGGCAGGGTTATTGATTGAAGAAGGGGAGGAAGACACATGACAGGTTCAAGGGGCAGATACTAGAGTTTTGTCTCGTTGCCAATTTTCTCACGACTAGCATTGTAAGTTTTCAATCGATGCAAAAACACTTTGCTAATCTATGGCACTCGATTGGGGGTTTGGCTATCTCCAATATGGGAGTCAAACTGTAACATCTCGATACCCAACCCGATCGTCGGCTCCGAGCTACAATGTGCCACATTTATTTTCGGAGCAACTACGATTAAGTTACATTCGATTTAAAACCACTTAACATTCAAAAATAAGTAAAAACATGTGCATGTTATCATACGTAATCATTTCCGGGTATTATACGAGCTTACAAAAGCTCTATTACTAACCCGAGGTCGAATTAGGACCAAATTGTAATATTTTCAAAATCTAATATCGACATCGCGACTTCGGGGGTTCCTCATCACGACGCAACATACTGACTTGGTTTCGTCGCGAAGTTGAGGGTATGACGTCGCAACGTAACTCTATTTTTATAAGGTCCATTTTGGTACAAGATTGAAAAACTTGAATTAAGGTTTATACACTTCAATAATTGCCAAATTAACCAATTGCATTCATGCTAAAACATATCAATGTAATACCCCGAAAGTTATTACAGTAAGAAAGTGAAATATTGTCCTTGATACAATAAAATAAGAAAATAAAGTGACAAAAAGGGGAATTTTGAGTTATGTAACAAAATTTGTTTGGGAAGTATATTATGATATATTAATTTAAAAAAGAACAAAATCGCAAAGGTGAGAAAAGTTTTGTAGCCCAAGAGTAAATACTCAAAATTTAAGGGGTTAAAGTGTAAATATAAAAAAGTTGAAGGACCAATAGTAAAAATATTTTAAAGGTGGAATGATCTAGTAACTAAGAAAAATGGATGAATTAGGACCAAATTGAATAAGTGGAAAAAATATGAGGGGTTAAATCCAATTTTACCAAAATAAGTGATGAGTCAATGGAGGAAATTTGAAGAACCATAAGGGACAAAATGATCATTTAGCAAGGAAGATAATTTTGAAGAGTAATGATGATGTTGGTGATATTTTAAATTAATTAATTAAATAAATATTAGTTTATTAGCATTTTGATTTAATTTTTAATTATATTTTATTATTATTTTATTTAGTATATAAGGGAAAAAAGATGAAGAATTCTCTTCATCTTTCCATGCGACCAACGTGAGAAGAGAAAAGAAAGAAATAATTTTTTTCTTTACAATTTGGTCATTTTTACCAAAAATTCACCATTTTCACTTTAGAAATCAAAAGAATTTTCATAGCTACCAAGAGAGAAAAATAATAAGGAGACAATGAGGAGCTAGAATATCAAGTTAGATTTAAGAAATAGAAGCTGGAGGAGAGAGAAAATCAAGTTAAAGATTGAAATCAATAGGACAAGGTAAGAACATCAAGATTTCATTATATTTTTAAGTTTGATATTATTGAAAAAGCATGAAAATGATGTTAAAGTAGAGTTTTCTTATATAAGGTTCTATGTTCTTGATGTGTTAGCCAAGGTAAATAAGAGGAAGTGATGGGAAATATTGTAGGGAAAGGAAAGGAGAGTGTTATAAACTTGGTTATCAACATTTTGCACTAAAATAGTTTTGGACAGCAACAGTAGTTTGACTTTGAAAATTTACCAAAAATTGTAGGAATTGAATTAGAGGTTAATTAAAGTACTAAATTAAAGCCTATTTAGTCTAGTTTTATATAGAATAAACGTTGTAAGCAAAATAATTTCATATTATGAGATATATGAATTTTTGTGAGACAATGTCAGATTGATTTTGGGTTCCCTGTTTTGACTTTGGAAAATCATCAAAAAATTTTAAAAAATAATTAGGGGTTTAAATTTATATTTTTAAATTCTTAATTAGTCTATTTTCAAGAGAAACAAATGAAAACATCATCCGAACCCCGTACTAAGAGATAATTAATTTTTAGTAAAGAAAGGTCGAAGCTGTCAAATAGCAAAACAATGATAAATTTGAAGATTTTACTGTACTTATTGGTTAAATTATAAATTATGAAATTTTTATGATGGAAATATATTTGAGTCTAGTTTCAAAAACATCAAACGGATTTTAATTTAGAATTCTATAGCTCAAGATATAAATAATTTAGTGATTATGACTCAAGTGGACAGCTTTGATATGAACATATAAGTAAATAGTGGAATTATATATACATTAAGGATGTGAAATGGAGAGGAGGAGGAGGAAAATATATATATGAATATTCAGCTACCATGGTTTTACATTAAAAATGGCTAACTTACATGTTTTAGGCTTAGGGACTAAATTGAATAAAAGTAAAATTTTAGGGGCAATTTTGTAAAAATGTCAAAAATGACCAAATTGCATGAAATGAATTTTTTTATTTTCTAAATTAATATTTTGAAATAAATTATTAATATCAAGTGAGTTTAGAGCTTTAATTTTGTTGTAAGTTTAGAGCTTTAATTTTGTTGTATGATGAAATTATAAAGTGATTTTGTTAAATATTAATGTTAGTATCAAATGGTAAAAATAGTTAAAATATTAGGGTTTGGTATTAAATTTCTGTTTTATTAAGGGCTGTATGATAGCCTAAAATATTTGGATAAATTATTGATTTAGAAATATTAGTTGATTTGATAAATTAATTAGTTAAGGGACTAAATTGTAAAAGTTGTAAAAATTGGGGAAATTTTGTAAATTCAAAAAATTGAAGGGTATAAATTGTGAAATAAATTGGAACTGAAGTATAAGAATGAATAATTTTATATTTTAGATCAAAATTCCGTAGATACCCGTGAAAAAGGAAAAATAGTTTCAATTCAATTCAGGTAAGTTCGTGTAACTAAATTATGTATATTTATATGTTTGAATTGAATGTTGTATTTGTGAATTGTGTAAATGCTATATACATGAAATTACCACATATCTGACAATATCTGATAAATAATAAGTCTCGATTGAATAAATAAAATTTGATGGATACAGGGTTCCCGTATTGGTTATGTTTTTGCATATCTTGTAAACACACCATAGCTCAAAAGAGCGTCCCATTATTAGCCCTCTCGAGCTTCCCGTTATATAGTTCTTGCGAGCTTCCTGTTAATAGCTCTTCGGAGCATCTCGATTGGTTGTGATTCTGCATGTGTTATGGACACACCGCAACTCTTATAAGTGTCCCGATATATGGCTCTTCGTGAGCTTCCCGTTGATTGGCTCTTTGTGAGCTTCCTCATTAATGGCTCTCCGGAGCTTCTCGATATTGGCTCGCTTGAACTTCCTGATATATTGCTATCTAGAGCTTCCCATTAATGGCTCTACGAAGCTACCCGTTATTGGCTCGCATGAGCTTTCTGATTATGACTGCAGCGACCTAAAAATTTCGTGCACGGGCGCTAATCGAAGTGATTGTTGAAATTTGAAAATTGAATCTCAATTTTATTTCAACAAGGAGTCGCCACCGATCTTTTTTCTAGGTGTGATCGAACACCTACAAAATTCTCCTTTTTTAGAAAACTTTATTTTTAAGCTTTTCTAAAAAGAGGTAATTTTAGGTCTGCGTGAAAATCCAGAGAAAATTAGAGTTCGGGAGTCGGTTACGCGCGAGGAAGGTATTAGCACCCTCGCGACGCCCAAAATTGGTATCTCGTTAAACGCGTGTTGTCTTCATTTTCTAAAATACGAGTTCAATTTAATATTAGTCGTGATCCGATTAAAGCACGAAAATTTTAAAGCACAACAACTTTTCCTTTTTTTTTTTGAAAACACAAAATTTTTTTAAAATACAAGCATTTTAGAAACACGAAACTCTTTTTTTTTTTAAACGAAAATTTTGAAACACGAGATTTTTTTAGGAAACACGAATTTTCTTTTTGAAACACGAAAATTTTTAAAACACAAAATTTTTTTGAAAACATAAAATTTTTGATAAAATACGAAACACGAGGATTTTTTGAAACACGAAAATTTATGAAACACGGTCAATTTTTGTGAAAACACGAAAATTTTTGAAAGACGGGATTTTTTGAAAACATGGAAATTTATGAAACACGGAATTTTTTTGAAAACAAGAAAATTTTCGGAATACGGGACTTTTGAAAACAAGGAAAATTTTTTGAAAACACGACAATTTTTGAAACACTGGAATTTTGAAAACACGAAGATTTTTTAAACACAAAAATTTTTTTTAAAACATGGAAACATGAAAATTTGTCAAACACGGGAATTTTTTTTTGAAAACACGATAACATCAAAAGAAATATTCGCGAAAGTTTTTTTTTGAAACACGAGAAATTATTTTTTTGAAAACACGAAAACACGAACATTTTTCAAACAAGGGAATTTTTGAAAACACGGAAAATTATTATTTTTTAAATAAACACGAATATATATTTTTGAAACACGGGAAATTTTATTATTATTATTTTGAAACACGATTTTTTTTAAAATACCGTATTTAACACGAATCGATGATATTCACCCCGACATGGCGATGAAATCGTCGAATTAGTGTCAAACCGATTCAATTTAATATTTAATCGGGATTCTAATAAAACACGAGAATTTTATTAAAATACGAGGAATTTCGAATATTTTCGATTGTTAGAAGGGCGTCCCGTATTTAACACGAGCCATCGATATTCACCCAACATAGCGATGAAATCAACGGCTCGATATTAAATCGGTTCGTAGCCTTATGCATTAAAATGATTTTTTTATATTTTAAAAAAAATACAAATAAAATTACAAATAATAATGTTTCTAAAAAAACTATTTTTAAAAATGCTAATTTAATTACAATAAGACTATTTAAATAAATTAACTAAATTAACATGGGTTAAAAAAATTACCAAAAGCCCAAAGTTATGGGCTTGAAAATGGGCCTTTTCTCTTTTTTCTTTTCTTTTTTTCTTTTTCTTTTCTGCAGATCGGGCCGCTGGGAGCTGGGCTGGATGCTGGCCTGCTGCTGGAACGGGCCTGGGTCTGCTGGCGCTGTTGGGGTTGCTGTTCTGGGCTTGCTGGACTGGGTCAGGCTTGTTGGGCTTGGACAGGCCTGCTGGCCTTTTTTTTTCTGCTGCTGCTTGCTTTTTTTTTTGCTGGTTGCTGTTTTGGGCCACTGGGAATGGGCCTACTGCTGCTGGGTTGCTGGGCGGGTCGGTGCTGGACTGTTAGGTCGGGTCCGATTTCGGGTCGGGTCGGTTTGACCCGACTGTTAGCTTTTTATTTTTTGTTCTTTTTTCTTTCTCTTTTTCTTCTCTCTTTTTCTTCCTTTTTTTTTCTTTTTCTTCTTCTTCCTCGGGCCGAATCCTAGCCCTTTTGCGCCGTCAACGACACTCCTTCCGCCCGGTGGTGCGGTGGCCGGCGCGCCTCCTCTTCTCTTCCTCTCTTCTTTCTTTTCTCTTCTTTTTTCTCTCTTTTTCCTTTGGGTTGCTGTTTTTTTTATTTACTGCACTTTTATCTTCTCTTTGCTTGTTGTGTTGGTTGATTGTGTTGTAGGAGTCAGCGGCGGAGGAAAGGGGAAGACGACGATGGCGGTGGTCGAGCGACGGTGGTGAGGGCTTTTACTCGCTGCTGTTTGATTTTTTGGTTTCTCTACTGTTGTTTTTTTTGCTTGCTTTGGTTTCCCAAAAAAAAAAATCCCTTCCCCTTTCCTTCAATTTTCTTTTAAATGCTTCAATTTTTGTCGTTTTCCGTCTTGTTTTCAGGTGGCATGGAGGTGGGGAGCATGGATGATTGGCGGTGTCAGGCGTAGGGTGCGGTGCACGCCCGGATGCTGGTTGGGGGCAGTCTTGTCATGCCCAGAAGGACTGAATTGTAGAGTGTGCAAAGTTTTTGGGGTAAAAACGTAATTTTAGGAAAATATGGGGCTAATATGTAATTTATAGAAAGTTTAGGGGTCAAAGTGAAATTTTGAAAAAGTTTAAGGGTTGAAATGTAATTTTGAAAAGTTTAGGGGTTGAAATGTAATTTAGAAAAGTTTTGGGGCCAAAATGTAATTTATATTTTTTGTATTTTTTCAAAATTTCATTATGACTATTTTATTAATATTTAAAACAAAAATTTAAAATGGGCTAAAACAATTCCAAAATTAAATCTTAATAGGCCCGATCGTTGGGCCCATACGAGATCAACCCAGCCCAAAACCCTAATCGGGCAAAATTCAGTGATGACAATGACTCTTATGAGCTTCCTGTTATACAGCCCAGATAAGTTTCCCGTTATATGGCTCGAGAGAATGCTTCCTGATTATATGCTCTGATGAGCATTCCCGAATAAGAATTGACGGATTACAATTGTGTATACTTGTGTATACTACCCTTGTATCCATCAATATTTTAAATGATTCAACAGGCAAAATTTTGATATGAAACAATATAAGTACGAAATGAATTATTACCCATATATGCTTGAAATATATATAATGATTTGTACATGTTATATGGCCACATGATGTGGAAAGTATATGTACATGGAATTTGATTAATGTTAGGTTCGATATAAACTATTACCAGAATAAATGTACATGGAAATAATGGTATATGAAATATTGATATAATGAAATGAATGATATATGTTTATGAAGAAATGGTAAGAGAATGATATGTATCATGACATGTACATATATGATTATCTTTGATATGTTGATACTAGGAAATTATGTAAGTTGAGACTAGTAATAAACTCAAGTGTGACATGTCGAGAAAATAAGTATATCAATGTTAAATTTATATGAAATATGTGCAAGTACACTAACAAGTGTTGTTGTTTGATGCTTAGACAAGTGTCAAGCTATTGGTTGAATGGTAAAATGTTTATTTATATGATGCATTGAAGTGGTAAGTACTAAAGAGAAAATATGCTAGTGCTCATGAAAAAGTGGTAAGTTTGAAATTGTACAATTTCTTACGAAATGACTTATCATGTGATCAATTCGAAAAAGGTTTTGTTTAAATGCACTAGCTTGTGGCCATGGTTGAATGGCATGTTTATGACTTGTGTGTCATGCATATGGAGTAAGTGTGGAAAGTAAAAAAATGCAAATAAAAATAAAGAAAATTTGAAGAGTTAAAGTTATTTAAATCCTACTAAGCTTGGGATAATATGTATAAGTGAAGCTGTGGATTTATTCACTTTGTGTGTGGATGAATATAGCTTCATGAGTATTGCAGTATCAATTTTGAATTATTCTCGATATGTATAAATTTCATATTTGAAAAAAAAGTATTATGATTAAAGTTTATACGAGCTTACTAAGTATTCATTGCTTATGTATTTGTTTTCCTTTACTTTTTAGATTATCGGAAGCTCGATTAGGTTAGAAGCTTATCGGAGTTATATCACACTATTTATCAGTTCTATCGGTACTTTCGAATGTTTTGATTTTGGTTATAATGGCATGTATAGGTATTTTTCTTAATGATGGTCTATATGTAATTTGTTGGGTTTAGCCACTTATTTTGGCTTGTTGATATGTGTAATGTTGATTCTAGATTGACATAAAATTTGGGTGAGAAATATGGCTTGTAAAGTGGCCTGTTTTCGTCCACACGGGTAGAGACACGGGTGTGTGTCTCAATCGTGTGTGACACATGGCTAGGTGACATGGCCATGTGTCCCCTGCATCTTAAATTTGCACAAAACAGAATGCTCACACGGTCTAGCACACGGGCGTGTGACTTGGCCGTGTGGCCCAAGTCAGTATACTCACACGGGCACAAACACGGGCTGAGACACGGCCGTGTGTCCTTATTTCGAATGCCCACATGGCCTGAGACGGGCGTGTCCCCAAACCGTGTGAGTCACACGGCTTGGCCACACGGTCGTGTGACCCCTGCAATGTTGAAAATTTTAAATATTTTCGAAAAAGTTTTTGAGTTTTCGACTTAGTCCCTATTTTTTTCTAATGGTAATTTGGGCCTCGAAAGCTCATTGGAGGGACAATATGTATGCTTTTAATTGGTTTCTAATATGAATGCTAGATGAAATGAAATGTCTGAAAATTAATTTGTAAACTTCGGTAATGCTCTGTAACCCTGTTCCGGCGATGAATTCGGGTTAAGGGTGTTACAACCAAAATGGTAAACCAAGTTAACCTTTAATGGCAGTTATTCAAAATGATCATTTGATATACAAAATCAGTTCAAACCCTAGATACATGCCATATACTAAACGAAAAAGAACTTTACAAACATTGTTGAGTCAGGAATCACTTCTTGGATGCTGGAATCACTTCTTGGATGTAACACCCCTAACCCGTCTTCGTCGCCAGATTAAGGTTATAGAGCATTACCGTACAATCGAAAACATTTTAAACATCATAACATTCAGTACTTTAATTATATCACAAACCATTTATTCTCATATATTTCATTCCTAAATCAAGCTCTCATGGCCCTAAAAATAGCTTAAAAACAATTCGGAACTGATTTGAAATAAATTAGAAAGTTTTTAAAAATTACAAAAATTTCAAAACAAGGGTCACACAGCCGTGTGGCCAGGTCGTGTAAAATAGCCGTAGGTCGTGTAACTTTCGAACAAGGGACACGCGGTTGTGTCCTAACCCGTGTCTTCACCTGTGTAACTCACTGAGTAGGGTTACATGACCGTGTGCCAGCCTTTATAACTCACTGACTTGAACCCTAAGAAATCCGCAAACGACACATGGTCGTGTCGCCAAACCGTGTGCCTCACACGGTTGTATCACATGCCCATATTCCAAGCCGTGTGAACCCAAATGTACCTAAAATCAAGTCATTTCAAAACCATTTCATACATAGCTTTTCAAACCATTTAAACACACATTCAAGGAGTTCAAACACCATTCAAACTTGCATAATTATACCATTTCAAAAAAACCTAATTCACGTAACCAATATGTCATTCAAAGACACCACATTTGCATCCACACATCACTTACATAAACATGTCACTATTGCCTTATTTCAAGCATGAATACCTAATTCCATTATATAGCTAGAACACATCACAAATGACTATTTTCAAGCTAACATCAACATACCATATGACCATGCACATCAATTACCTAAAGTGATAAAAGGGACTTAACATAACAAACACTACAAGTCCATCAACCATACATAAACATCAAGGCAAAAACATGCCAAATTACCATTTACACACTCACTAATTACCATTACAAAACATCCTATACATGTTAATATTTCCATACATACTAACCTAGTTCAAATATGAACTAAACATGTCACAAGTAACCATTTTCAAACCATCATCAACATGCTAAAAGAACTTTATAAACAATCACTTTAAAGTTACCAAAACAACATAACTTTCCAAAGCTTATACAAGCCAAAACACCATTAACACATACACCATAATACCATTACAAAATTAATTTTTGTAACTAATAAAATTATGACATATATAAAAATAAATGAAAAGGATAAATAATTACTTAATTAAAATTAAGTGTTTATTGAGTAAAAAATCATAGAATGGAGGATTATTTAATTACAAAATAAGTATAAGAACTTGTTTAAATATAATGTAATAGTTTGAGGACTTCTTTGATATATTAACTTAAATTAATTATGATATAATTGGCATTAACCTTACATGTTAGCCTAAGTTAAAGTTATGAAATCCCACTATAATAAATGCAACGTAAAAGATTATGGTTTGATAGAGGCAGAGAACATTAGTTCGGCTTTGCTTCGGCGAATTTAGCAGATGTTATAGTGCAAAAAACATTGGGTGCTTAGGCGTATTCCTAATGAGAGAAATCAAGTCGTTGATCATTTAGCTAAAATATCTTCTATTGGAAAAGATGGGATGCAGATAGTAATAGATGTGCTGAAGGAGTTGATTGACTTTCTTGGGCAGAACAAGGAACAAGGCTTTTGGTGCTTTTGATCATTCAGTTTAAATTAGTTATCTCTTATTTTTATTCACCATTTTTTTTAATTGTTCAATGTTTTTTCTTCTTCTTTTTTTTCCTTTCCTAGTTCTAGAATATATTGATTTAATATGATGCGGGAAATAATGGAAATCTCTTTTTTTTTCTAAAGTTCGTAGTTGTTTCTCTTAATAATATTATTTTTAAAGTTTAGACTTGAATTTTGTACTTGAGTGTGGGATGTGTATTAACATTACACCAAACACTGTTGGTTGAACCATGTCTTCATCAATATATAGTTCAATTTAACATGTTATTTTAAAAATGAATATTATAAACATTTACTTTATATTTTAAAATTACTCTTCAACCAGAAACAGTTTTCATTTAAAATTCATTTTAAGTATCAACAAGTGGTTGGGTGTAATAGTAAGATATATTGCATTACCAAAGAGAGAAAGTAAATTCAAACATTGGAGATAATATTACTTGAAGAGGTAACCACAAATCCTAATCAAAGACCGTAAAATATACCCCAAAAGTATTTAAAACAATTCATTTTAAGTAATTTTTTAAAAGGAGAATTCGTTTACAATTTAAATTTCTTTAAATTTTTTATTTCTTACAATAATTTAATTTAACATGTTGTTTTTTAAAATTTAATTATTAATTTTTGAATATATTATTTTTTAATTCTTTTACTTATATTATTTATATAACCTTTTAAATTGAAAGATTTTAATGTGAAGTAATGGGAAGTACTCATAATTCATATATTTTAGGTCCTTATTACTTTATTTGCATATATATTGTTTTAAATACAAAATATTTAGGTCTGTTGGATATAGGGTCCGTATTTTAAAACTTGGAATATTTGTCTTATCAATTAAAATAGTTAAATTCGTAATTATTTAATTGATTCTAATGTTTGTGACAAACAACATAATTAGATATAAGTTATGTATGCGATTTATGTTGTGTGGACGTGTGATCTAATCTAAATAAATTCTACTTGTTTGTGTTTTTGTTAGAATTAGGTTTCTCTCGTTTTTATGCTATTGGTAAGCTAAATCGTAAGTGTGAAGTTATAAGGTTGATTATTGAATAGGAGAATAATTTCAACGAGTTTCCTCTTAGCTATCAGCAAGATAAGTACATATTGATTGCTAGTCTTGACGTAGGCAATTATAACTAATTTATTAAAGAACATTGAAATTATATTTGCATCGATGATCAAATTAGTTAATCAAACGAAGAATTTACCTTTAATTAGAACTTTATCGTATTGATTTTCCTTTAATTTTGATTGTTGCCATGTTTACTATGTTTTAAATTTTAATTTAAGTTTTCAATTTTCTAAACCCCATCATCCTTACTTTGCTTATTATTATTTAAGAAATAAAATTATCACTAATCTATGGATACAACCCTACTTACTACTATCTACTAAATTTATATTTTTAGTAGAATTTTTTTTGAACAATCTCATTATAGGTTCTGAGTTTTGACACAATGTTTAGAATTACTCATAGCTCCTCCCCAGCCCATAAATAGGAGGATAATGCGCTTCAGCACACTCGAACTCACGTCCTCCTGCATTGGTAACTATAATAATAAATGTCGATAATGGCGGTAGAACGATGGCAAAGCAATAAGAAAAAAAACACAGATTTTACATGAAACTCTTTCGAGGGAAAATCACGGGCAGAGGAGGAGCAATTTACTAATATTGAAAAACGAATGGTACAAGAGAAGTTCCGATTACATCTATTTAAGGGTTAAAAAACCCTATTCTAATCAAAGTCAAATAGAAAAAGAACAATTCTATACGGATCAACGGCCCGAGGCCGTAGCCCACCACAGATCTCATTATTTTATCACCGTACTTATTTCTTCAACAAGTGATGGTATTCGGGTCAGACAATCTCTAACAATAAACCTATGTCAATCAAGTCAGACACAAGCACTTGAATATGTGATGGATATAGAACTCATAATCAATCGCCAATTAGCATTAGCCCTCTTCATGAGGAAGAGAGAGAGAGAATAGAAGGAAATAAATAAATAAAAAGGAAAAAGAGGTAACACACTACAGCTCCCAATTCCCTTTAAACCGACACACAGTCGGCTCTTCTTTTCCTTCCCTCGTTTTTCACCCATTTCTTTTCTTTACTCCAAGATTTTTAAATTTATAAAACATAAATGATGTAAGAGAAGAATGGTTGTTGGTACCAAAGTGCAGAACCTGATCTATTGATTCAATTATACAAAAGACAAAATCAAAAGTGTTTATTCCATTGATTTGTCTAAAATAAAGCATATAGTGCTTCAAAAATATAGAAAAGAAAAAGAAAATTGAGTATTAAAGCTTCCTACTTTTAATTTTAACTAAGTAGCTTTAGCTTTATGTATATCATGAGACAAAGAAAAAAGGCAAAGGTGAAAATCACATGCAAACCACTTTCACATACATAGACTAAAATTTTGCCTCACTTAACAAGAAAAGCATAAACCCCACTTCTTATAACATTCTCCATTACCTTCCTCCTTTTCAAATATATTTATAAGCCTTGATTACCACTGCCCTATTCTGCTACCAAATGATATAGTTCTCTCAAGCATTGTTTTGCTTGCAATCCAAATGAAACCTACCGAGCTTGAACCTCTAAGTCTCTGATTTTTTTGAGTTTACTCCCAAAAATTTTCCGAGTTTTCGTTGTTTGATCTTAGCTTAAACAGTGAAAAGATGAGGCCAGGAGTTTGCAGTGTGCAGCAAACGTTAACAGCTGAGGCTTCGAACATGGTGAAGCAATCAGTTGGGCTTGCTAGACGGCGAGGGCACGCCCAAGTCACTCCCCTTCATGTCGCAAGTGCTTTGCTTGCATCCGCTAATGGCCTTCTTCGACGAGCTTGTCTTCAATCTCACTCTCACCCTCTTCAGTTCAGAGCTCTCGAGCTTTGTTTCAATGTCGCACTTAATCGTCTCCCTGCATTCACTTCTAACCCTTTGTTAGGCCCTCAAAGCCCCCATCATCATCATCCTTCCCTTTCCAACGCCTTGGTTGCCGCTTTTAAGCGAGCTCAGGCTCATCAACGCCGAGGAACCATTGAGAACCAACAACAACCCATTTTAGCTCTCAAAATAGAGTTACAACATCTCATAATCTCCATTTTAGATGATCCTAGTGTCAGTAGGGTAATGAGGGAAGCTGGTTTCTCCAGCCCACAAGTTAAAACCAAACTAGAACAAACAGTTTCCTTAGAGATATGTTCCCAAGTTCCCTCTACTAAGGAAAATCCCATTTCCAAGCCCCAAGTTGTTGGTCCTAATGTGTCAAATTCTCAGTTCTTGTTTGGGTCTTCATTAAGCAAACCAGCAGATCAACATAGGAACCAAAACATATCAAATGTTTTGAAGACAATTGTGAACAAAAGGAGAAACACAGTGATTATAGGGGAGTGTGTAGACAGTGCCGAGAGTGTCGTTAAAGGGGTGATGGATAAGTTTGAGAAAGGCCAAGTTTCTGGGGATTTAAGATATCTGCAATTTATCAAGCTTCCACTTTTTTCATTGAGAAATCTTGCTAAAGATGAAGTGGAGCAGAAACTTGTAGAGCTTAAGTGCCTAGTGAAGAATTATATAGGAAGAGGGGTTGTTTTATATTTGGGTGATCTCAAATGGATTTCAGAGTTTTGGTCTAACAATGGGGAGCCAAGAAGAAACTATTATTGCCCAGTGGAACACATTATCATGGAGATTAAGAGATTAGTGTGTGGCATTAGAGACAGTGGGAAGTTTTTTCTTTTGGGAATTTCAAGTTTTCAAACTTACATCAAGTGTAAAACAGGCCAACCTTCTCTTGAGACAATTTGGGAACTTCATCCTCTTACAATTTCAGCTGACAGCAGCTTAAGCCTCTGTCTCAATCTTGCTGACAGGTAAATCCAGTAGCTAACACTTCTAAGAAAAATATTAAGTGTACATGGATGAATTGTTTTATCTCTCTTTTTCTCCTCTCTTTACATGTTTTTTTCCTTCCGTTGCAGTTTGCCAGTAGATGAAGCTATAAGAGTAAATAAGAACCAGACTCCCTTAACTCATAGATTGCTCAACTTTGACAAGGAAGCTGATCAAAGCACTGCAAGCAGCAGTCTCCGAAATAAGGATTTCATCAGTACTGCAATCGTCTCTTCTGGTTCAAGTCTGCCTTCATGGCTCCAAGAAGCCAAAATAAACCCTCTCCATCATAAGGTATCTGTTCTATATTTAAATTGCTGTCGAGGTCGCGTTTTTCGATTAAATCATGTTTATCGTGATTGTGATAAATATCTAATATATGTTTTGTTATCTATAGGATTCAGTCAATATACGGGATGTACAGAAAGAGCATCAGTTTTGGATATCCGAATCCGAACACACAGATGAATTAGGCTATGGAGTCCCATTGGGATTTGATCCTAAACCAGACCTCCTCTCAAACCCCAACTCCAGCCCCAACTCAGCTTCTTCAAGTGAGGCAACTGAGGTTGACATTGATGGCCTTAACGAGTTCAAGATTCGGAATGCTGAAAACATGAACATTCTATGCAGTGCATTAGAGAGAAAGGTTCCATGGCACAAGGATCTGGTTCCTGAAATCGTTAGCACCATACTTGAATGCAGGTCAGGGACGAGAAAAGTCAAAAGCTGGTTAAACAGGGGAGAAACCAAAGAAGAAACTTGGTTGTTGTTCTTAGGAGCTGACCATGAAGCCAAGAAGAAGATTGCCAGAGAGTTGGCTAGATGCATTTTCGGTTCTCAAAACAACATGGTCACCATCTCTTCCACATCGAGAACTGCAGATTTGATTGAAGAATCCAACAACAAACGAAAGAGGGATAAGTGGGGCAGCAACTATGTTGAGAGATTGGGTGAGGCATTGAATGAGAATCCTCACAGGGTGCTCTTAATGGAAGACATGGAACAGCTTAATTATTGTTCCATGGAAGCCATGAAACAAGCAATTGAAAATGGAAGAATAAGCATTTCAGATGGTGAAACAGTTGGTGTTAAAGATGCAATCATCATTTTCAGCTGCAAAAGCTTGAATGCATTGTCAAGAGGTGGTAGTTCTTCAAGAAAAAGGACAAAGGTTTATGAAACAGAAGATGAGATTAAGGAAAAAGAAGAAATGGAGCACAAAAACTCATCAATCTCTCTAGATTTGAAGATTGCACTTGAAGATTATAGTGCAGGTGATGATATTGGAATTCGGGAATATGTTGATAAGCTAATCGTTTTCAGATCAGTTCAGGAGCTTTGAGGACTAATTGACAGATTCCATAGATGAGGCAAATTATTTTGTTTTCCTTTTTTTTTTCTTTTTTTTTTGTGGGGAGGGATAGAACAAGGAAAAAAATAGAAAAGAAACAAACTAACGTGGGTATACAGTGAAAGGGGTGGGGGTGGATTGGAATGACAAATTAAGTTATAATTATTGTATAATTATGTATCTTTGATGATGTTAATATATCAATATGTACTTTAATTGTTGTTCTGGGGAATTTATTTATGTTTATTACATTAGATTACGATAAAACTACTATGAGGGTGAAAAATAAAATTATATGACGAATATATTTATAAAAATTGATATAAATAATAAAAATGACTTTGGTTAAATGATTAAGTTTAAATGATGAAAACTTTGAAAGTATGGGCTTAAATTTTATTATGTGTATATTTTATTTTTTTTATGTAAAAGATATGTTGAGTGTTTATTTCTCTCTGTCTAATCGACATTAAGCCCATCGGGGTGCTCATTATCGCTTGTGAGCACGAAACCTTCCCAGGAACATATATCCAAGCTAAGTAAAGCTTCAAATAGATCCTTGTGGCAAGGAAAAGTACCAATCCTTCAAACAGCGTAATGTTGGTTAGACAAAAAGAAATAAACACTCAACAATTGGTGTGGTGAGTGTGGACACAATTTCGGCCTTGAGGTTGAATCAAAAAGTTGAAAATGGCTCCTCCAAATGAGGAACTCCTGCATGGCTTACCTCCAAACCGTGGTGAAAGATGGGAGACCGGTAATCATCCCCAGGGAGTGGACTTCTTTGCTGGCTGATTTGTTGACCGGCCGGAGAACTTGGGCAATTTTGGTCAATAGGGACATCTAACCCTTCTGAACAAGAAACGTCACAGAAGTAGTTGGTGAGCTTACAAGAGCAAATACAAGTGATGAAGGAGCAAATACAAGTGATGAAGGAGCAAATGGCATAGCAAAATATTAGGTTTGAGAAGCAACAGTTGTACCACCAGAAGCTATTAAGGAAAAATGAAGACATCAGGAGGAAGACGCAATCAGACCACTTTGACCACAAAAAGAACATTGTGCCTGTACAGGAGGAGGGTTGTGGAGTGCATACAAGGCGATGCCAGTGAGAGATGGATGTTTTGCGTAAAGACGTGCAAGCATTACACCATGACGCCTAGGACATGGACATGGTTTTTTTTCTAACAATCATTTTGTTGAAAAAATTCCAATTTGAAAACGGTTTTCTTATACAACAAAAAATTAAAATTTTGAAAACTAACCGAGTTTGTGTTATTTATAGCAATAAACCTTAGACCGAAATCGTACCTCTATTTTTGGATAAGTGGATCTTTGATTTTTTTTTTGGCTTTCAACCACTAATTGCTTTGACTATGGGCTCGAACCAATTGAATCAAAACGCAGAACTAGAAAAAGTTTTCTTTTCCTTTTGGGGTGAGCACGAAAATTCTCTCTTCTTTAATAGAAACCAGTAAAATTATTATTTTGGAAAATATATTTAATAGTTGAGAATAAATTCTCTCTATTTTTCAACAAAGTAACAATCTCTCAAAGTTATGTAAATAGCTCATAGGTGCCATCTATTTATAGGGGGAGAAGGTAGAACTCTTATTGAATTGTAGAGGTTTGTTTCAACTAGAAAAACAACTTCCAACTTAGAGTAGGAGTAGGGTGGACGACATCCCTAGTATTCTTACTAGAGTTGTTGCCCCCTTTATATATCATGAAGGGTTTTTGGGCCTCTCACATCAGGTCCAATTACGAGTACTTTCTGGACTTTTCGACCTGGTACTTTTTAATTTAATCCAACCCGATTCTATTTTTCTATTTCCCAAAATAAATTTTAATATATTTATATTAAATAATTTGCTCATCCCAATTTTAATTCCAATAAAACTATGATAACTTTACCCCTGGTAAAATTTCTGAAAAAATATATTTAATATTTCACAATTCAACTTATTCACTATGATCGAAAGATTTATTTTCATTTTTGGGATTTAAAATAGCTCAAAAAAATAAACTCATCTCCCGATCTTTTTTAAGTAATTCATCTTCATTTGCAAATGAATAATTTCTCAGTTTCATTTTCATTTCCTTTTTGAGAAAACCACATTCATTTCCAAATAATTTCATTTCTCCATTTCGAGAAAAATCATAATCATTTTTTTAATGTTTTTCATTTCTCTATTTCTATTCATTCTGTTTATTTTGATTCAAACGTGCAATTCATTTTTTGTTTCAACAAGCTAGCGAAGTGACTAATTTGGCATATGCAATTAAGGCTCAAATGATTTATAATTAAGTTCCAGCTTTTTGCCTATTAATTATAAACTCATTTAGTCACGAAGTCATTCCACTAAAATATTGTGCCTGAGCTCCCCATACCGACATACCATTACAAAAGCAACTACTCAGTGCTTGTCCAATGACCTTGTCATAAATGTGTTACCCTCATAGGATATTATTGATCTCTTTGGGATAATATCAATCCTCCCAATATGATCCTATTTTATCTGATGGTAACCATTACATCTTCCTCCATAAAAAGTCAATTACTATCAAATAGTAATTAAGTCATTCATCACAAAGACAAATGACTTATGAACACATTTAGTTTTCATCAACCATGTAATGCTAATGAGAGGATATCATTTACCCATGTCTCGGGCTATGAATTTCATTATTGTGAATGACGCTACATACTGCAAAAGTCGTACACCCTTCACACTAGCTTTCAGTTCCTTATCTATTCGAACTTAGGCTTTTACTTACATCAAAGTGTACAAGTCACGCATACATAGTTCGACATCCAATCAGGATTTAGGTATGCCACACTATGAATGTCACAAGTGAATAAATCCATAAACAGATTTAGGATCTATTATTCTTGGGTCTTGGTCGATATACTATTAGTCCAATCAGTCACATCTATGTTTCTATCTTTTGGGAGTCATCCACTTCGATACCCAAGACAAAGCATCTCCCTCAATTGGACTTGATAGACATCATATTAGTCTTTCAATCGGTTTGCTCATTTCGATTAGACTAAGGACATGTTTAGGTTACGTTTTGATCAATTCGACATGGACTAAATCCACAACTTTCATAAAGTACAAGGACTAATAGAAAATTTTAACCTATAAATTTTAATATGTTAATAATATGTGTTATATATTTTTATAAATTAATGCATTTTAATTGTATTTTTTTAGGTTACATTTTGCTATTTGTCTTTGTAATTTGCAAAAATTGTGGATTTAATCAATGTGCTTAATTTGATCAATTTAGTCCCTATACTTTTCGAATTGATCAATTTTAATCTTTGTACTTTTTTAAATTTTAAAATTTTAGTCTTGGCTCAAATAGTAGCAGTTAAATCCATTTATTTAGTATAATTACTAGTCATGTACTATGCATACAACTATAGATTAAGCCCATATTCTCCAACTATATCATTCTAAGTCCTTATGCTTTTCGAATTTTGAAATTTCATTCTTGACGCAAGTGATAGTTGTTAATCTATTAACTAAATTTTTAACAAGTAATATGTGAAAATAATAAGGTGACATATGTTTGTCGTGTCCGATTTTAAAAAATATCATAACTTAACTGAATGAATTTAACAATTACCGTTTGATGATGAATTTAACAAAGACTAGGCCCTATTTGATAAAGTGTTGAAAAATTCAATCAATTGTAAATTAATACTTTCAGCAACTTAATTTTTTTAATATGTTTGATAACCCACAATGAAAACCACTAGATAGAATTTTTTTTCTACAAAAAATTGTAGAAAATTATTAGTAGATAGGGACCTGCTAATCACTTAATAAAGAATAAATTCAATGGTTTATTTTATTTTCTTTCATTTAACATTGTATTATCGTTTATCAAACAACCTAGTTATTTTCAGTATTTAATTTTAAATAAAATACCAAACATATTTTATAACTTAAATTCAATACTTATTTTTTCAACTCTCATTTTTTCAGAACTTAATTTTTCAATTTATCAAACATAGCCTAAAAATGACCAAACTAAAGCACAGGGACTAAATCCACAACTTTCAAAAAATATAAGGATTAATATTTTTTTTAATATTCTACATTTTAATTATTTTAATCCTCAGCTGGTAAAACTTTGTAGCTTCTATTGTTACCTTAAGTTGCTTGTTTTCTTAAAATAAAAAATGCAATGGAAGTGCTAAACTATAATGGCCACTACTACAATTGGCACTGTGAAAAACTATGCAAACAAAACAGAAATAACACCAAGGTTTGTTTACGCAATCTGGTTTTCCTACATCTGCGGAGCCTAACTCAGTGAGTAATTTCACTATCTTTTATCACAAATATAACAAGTAGTTCACACTCTATCACTCCCCAAGTATAGAGATCTCACCTTTGTATCTAAAGAAGAGAACATTCGCCTCCAAATCCTCCCCCAGAGAACTTAGGCAGTAAACACTCAACAATGCTTACAATTCAGTTTGCACTCTCTCATAAAAATAGTTCCTCAATGAAAAAATTAGAATGCACTCAATAAGCTCTCGTTACATAACCTAGACAAGCCTCAAGCATATATCAATTTTGGCTTGCTAACATAAAATCTAAGTGAATACAAAATAACTCCTTGAAAATAGCTATTACATCAATAACAATCAAAATAAAATCACTCGAAGATATGCCTTCCAAAATCAGCAACACTATCTCAATCACATCTCCACATTCCAAGGACTTAATTGATTCACATGAATCCAATTCAATCTTCAAACGCCAAGAATTGGTTTCCATGGATGGACCAAAGTATCTTCAATATAACAACACAAAATCAGGTCCAAATATTTTCTTCATTAAATTGTCAAACCAAATAAAGTAAGTTTTAACCACTTCAGTGGCAATATGCAATTGACACTACCGAGTGCTATTCAGCAACTCGCAACACATTTTGCCTCAATAGCCTCAACAAGATTTCTAACACCTTTTTTTATTTCCTCTCTCTTCTTTTTAAATCTTTTTAAGGCACTATTCAAACATGATTTTCTTTCTCTCTTTAAACAACTTTATCAAGAATCTTTTGGGAAAATTCACTTTCTTCTTTTTAATTTTCCCTTTTTCTTACTTTTTTGATGTTTTAGATATCAAATAAATACATGGTATTAACATAAGGAATTAGTAAAATATATACACTGTATCAAAATAATATGAGCACAATGTTAGAGTTGTGTGACCCAAATCCCGTTTGATCCGATTTGAAAAGTTCGAGGTGCAACTCCCTTGTTAAAGAAATAAAATAGAGGGGCAAAATTGGAGATCTGTGGAGGCGAAACAGATCTCACCGCACAAGTTGAATTCGTATAAGATTATACTTTTCCTATTAGACGGGTTGTTTAACCCTTAAAAACTGCGCATAGCAAAAAAACATCTTATATTGTTGTTTTTCAACTTTAGCGAATTTCTCCTCCTCTACCCGTGATTTTTCCCAATAAGGTTTTTCCATGTAAAATCTGCGTATTCTTATTTTTCTTTTTTATTGCTTTGCGATCACTCCTACTGCCATTATCGACGTATAATATAACACACAATTTTTTTTTTAAATAATATGAACAAATATATTAAAATTTATATGAATATATAAAGTGAATTATAACACAAGATAACATGAAAGAAGCTGAAATTCAGATACTTTTCTTCTTAGATTTACTTCAGCCCTTTTACGATATTTGGAGACCAAAGTTGCTTAATTCAATTTATTTGACTTGTGGTATGCAAATTTTGTTTTTATTTCGAGACAAAATTATGTAAAAGATTAAGCTTTATCCATAAAGTGGTTAGTTAGATAACCTCTCGTACAAAAAATAGTCGTATATTTCTCTCAATGAAAACAAAATAGGAGTCAAATTGGATTTTATCTTTTTTACTTAAAAAATAGTAAATCAGTTCTTATATTTTAAATTAAAGAGAAAACTAGTCTTTTCCGTCAATTTTTTTATTTTTACTGTTAAAAACTTGCATTACTGACAGAATAACCAAATAATTACATATGGCATGTCACGTGTACCTCATTCTAAGGTACAGAGGCCAATTTTAAACAATAGAAATTGATGAAATTTTTAATAGGATGACTAGTTTGATCTTTGATCTAACGTATAGGGACTACTTTGCCCATTCTTTTAGTAGAGAGAGCAAAATTCAATCCGACTTCTAATACAAAGACCTTCATGAAACTTTTATAAAAAAAAACCACCTCTCTTTTTTTTTATATATATATATATTATATTTAATATTTTAATTAAATTGATGTCCCGTCAACCCGATTTCAAAATTTATTGCATGTATTTTTCTCCCACATAACTGAAATTGTTTAATTTGATTATTAACTAAATAATAATGTGATAATATGTATTGTTGTTTTAAGTATCTTCCTATTTGAAATTAATAGTGGCTTCACACAATCAAGATGGGATCTTTGTCCGTATGAAAGATGTTTAATTATGCTTTAAAGAATTATTTACTTTTAGTTAGTACCATATCTAATTGGTATAAAGATAGTTGCTTTTATTAATTAAAATTTGAATTTTTTGAGACTTAAAAAGATAAAATTTTAACAGAAATTTTTGATTGAGTCTTAACTCGATTAGTATAAATATTGTTGTCAATGCAGGAGCACATGGATTTGGGTACGTTGGAGTGCATTATCGTCCAACTTATGGATTAGGTCAGAATGAACAGATATGATCAGGACCTATAATGAAATTGTTCAAAAATAATTTAACAAAAATTAAAACAATTAGTAGAATAAATAAATTATTTAACCCTTAAAACTGATAATGGGTTTCAATAAAGAGAAAAGGGGAAAATAAAGATAAAGCAGAAAAGGAACGCATTAAGCGCACTAAATCTAAATGTATTCTTTTAAGGGGTCATCTTATCACTCCCATCAATGCCCAAAAAGCAATCAAAATGTCCTTACTTTTCAAAGGCAATTTGCCTTTTTTGCTTTCATTTTGCCTTACCAAACACAACCTTCCACACCTCAATCCTTGACTCATACAAAATTATTTATGCTAATCAACATTACATCTTTATTAATTATTATAATATCGAAAAAGGCGTGTGTAGCTGATATTAAAAGGAACAGGCAGCGGTCTTGGTCTTTCGTAATTAGGTGATATAATGATAATTTTAACCCCTTTCGATTATATATTATTCAATATAGTCCTTTTTAAACAATTCCTAAACCAGAAATTTAAAGATAAAAAAGATTGAAGATAGAAAAAAGGATTGGCATGGAGACAAAGTTTCCACAGAATAGAGCTTTAGCAGTCTTTAGAAGAAAAAGAAGAAGAAAATGGTGGGTATTGATTTCATAAAGCTGTTTCCTTTAACTTTGTAATGCAAGTGAAATTTTTGCATGAAAGTAAGGGAAAGCAAATCTCGGATCTCACACCATTGCCTCAATAATCACAGAATAATTGCCTCGGATCCTTCAAAAGACTGCTAAATAGTTGTTTTGTTGGGGATGATAATAAAAGAGCAGTCAAAGGAACAAGAATGTTTGGAATGGCAAGATTTTGTGTGCCATATCATATTGCTTTCAATCATTGTTTCCTTCTTGTCTTCAACCTTTTTCTCTTTTCTTTCTTTTTCTTTTTAAAGGACAAAGCAACTTTTATTTGTTTAATGTTCACACTGCGTTAAGATTCTGAGTACAACTTTGATTTTCTCACTTTCTTGCTCAGTTAGGCAAAGGATTTCATGAATTGATTGAATTTACGTATATAATATTTGCTAACTTATGTGGCTTCCACATCAGATTTAAAGTTTGATTTATATGTTTTTAATTTCTTCTTCTTTTTTAGAAAAATGCTATTGCCTGATAAGTAAATTCGTCTTTATCGGTGTTTTCATATAGTAAAAATTATCTCCTAAAGTTAATACAGTATTTTAATATTCATACATCCGAATAAAGAAAGTGGAATACAATTAGTATTGCTCTTCTCGCAAATGAATCGAAATCGGAAAACAAAAGCTCTGAAAGAAACAGATGAACTATTAGAGAAAATATTGTTTGCTATTTATATTGTTTTCTAGAGGGGCAATATGGTAAAATAACATAGTCAGTTTCCAAAAATAACATAGGATTAATATTCTGCAACATCCAAAGCATTTTCCTCAATCGAAAATATTTTGAAAAACAAAAAAAAACTTATTTCTTTACAATATTGCCAACATTCTTTTCATCTATAGTAATATAATTATTTGTTTATTCGTTTGTATAGGAAAATTGAATTACATATATTATTAACTTAATTCATAAATTGGTACTTAAAATTATATTTATTTTCTCTCATCTTGGTACTTAAATTGTTTGTTAGAGTGGAATCTAAACGATCTTTTTTCAAGTTGGCATTTTTATTAGTCAAACCGTGAAGTCTATATTTTTTTAAAAAAAAAGGTTAAACCCACATATTAATACCTAAATTATACCTTTTTTTCCAACTTGGTACCTAAAATAGTACCCAAACTATTCTTCCATTACCCATTTTACAACAAAATGTTGAAGCTGTTTAAAAATTTTCAACCAATAATAGATTGGTACATCATATAAACTTTAAAAATCTATTACTATTTGTAAATGTTTTATTGAGTTTGTGTCACCTTCAACCGGATCACCAACTCAATGATGAATTTTCCAAAAGCCCCTCGTCTTTAATAAGCAATAAATATTATTTTGAGGGTAATTTTATGTTTCCATATAAAATTTAGAAAGAAAAAAAATTTGTGCATAATCGGATTCAAACCCAAAGCACTATGATCTTTGAATTTTTAACTTTACCATTTCAGCCAAAGCCATTTTTTGTTATTATATCCATTCTTTTTTAAATTTGTTAGACTATTTTTTTATTTCTTTTTTCTTTTACATTCTCTCTCTCTCTCATTTCTTCTTCCTTTATAACGTTTGACAATGCCAACAATGCTCGAAATTCACACTTCCATGGTCAAGATGTTGGCGATTAATTTTATTTTCAAACTTCACCGCATATTTGCTCAATCTGACGAGATCAAAAAGGTTCTTTCATTGATCAAAATCAGTGTTTTCAAAATCGAACTAGATTAGGTAGTCGAACCAGTTAGATTGTTAACCGACCAAGGTCCTGATTTAGAGATAGGGTTTGAACCAATTGACCCGTCAACTGATACAAACTGGTTTAATCGATTTTTTCTATTTTTAATTTTAATTTTATATTTTTTAAGAATTTAATTGATTGAACCGAACGAATGAGTTAAACCAGGAACTGGTGGTTTGATCGATTTGACTATCGGTCCCGTTTTGAAAACCTTAACAAAAACCATAGAACTCAAAATGTTCACATTCGAAGAAGAAACGCAATATGAGAGCATGAAAAAAAGAAAGGGTTAATGTATCTTTTGCCCCTGAACTTGCCCACTTGTACCTAATGGGTATCTAATTTTTTTTGGACCTAACTAGTACCTAAACTTCAATTCCGTCACATACTTTGGTACCTCAACAGTAACACTGTTAAAATACGTTGACATGGCATTATAAACAAATAGTATGGTGATACATGGCATTATCAACCAATAGTATGGTGATACATGGCAACGTCATATTTTACCAAGTGGCAAACATATTTAAATATGTATAAAATTTATAAATAAATTATAATTTATTTTACCCATATAGAATGAACATGGACAAATTGTTGTCTAGGTTCATATGAATCTAGAGATGTCCGGATTCATTCTAGACATACTTTTTTAGCTTTTTTTATAAATTTTTTTATTTTTTATAACATGTAAGATTTTTTATATTATTATTGTTTCGAAATTTAAAATATATAATATTCTAAAAACTTAAAAAATATATAAATTTATTAAAATATTAAAAATATTAGTTGACACTAGAATGAATCTAACAACTTGTTGTCCAAATACATTTGAACCTGGACAAAATTTTGCCCAGATTCATTTCAAAAATGTTTTTTAATAATTTTATATTTTTAATTTTCATAAATTATTGTATTTTAATATTATTATGAAATTAAAAATACATAAAATTTGATATTATATAAAATCTAATGTTTTATACATTTTATATATTTTAACAAATATATTGTATATATTTTATAAAATGCAAGATTTTATATATATTTATAAAATCTTATTGAAAAAGTATATTTTATAAATATAAGATTTTATAAAATTTTAATTTCATAATAATAAAAATATAATATTTTATGAAAATTAAAATATATAAAATTACCAAAAATAACATTTCTATAATAAATCTAGACAAATGGTTGTTCATGTGCAAATGTATCTAGATAACATGCTGTCTAGGTTTATTCCCTAATTGAAATTTTTTAATAATTTTTAAATATTTTTTCCGCGTATCGAAACCGAAGGTTGTCACATGTCACATTGCTATTGGTTGTTAGTGTCACGTTACCATATTTTAACGATGTTACTGTTGAGATACCAAAGTGTGTAATGCAACTATAGTTCACCAATTAGATCCAAAAAAAATTAGGTACCAATTAGGTACAAGTGGCCAAATTCAAGGGCAAAAGATATATTAACCCAAAAAAATATAAAGTAAAAAATCAAAATATATATAAAAAAGAAAATAATACTTTTTTTTTCAAGAAAATTTTTAATTGGTTATATTTAAAAAAATAGACTTAACAGTTTGACTAACAGTTGAACTAATAGATGTATCACCTTACGAAAAAAGTTGTTTAGGTACCACTTGTGACCAAAAAAATATTTCGGTACCGAAATAAGAAAAAGGGCATAATTTAGGTATCAATTTGTGGGTTAAACATTTATGTTAAATAAATTTACTGGTTTGACTAATGGAAGTACCAACTCAAGGGGAAATATGTTTAGGTATCATTTGTGACAAAAAAAGTTAAAGTATCGAGATGGAAAAATTGGTATAGTTTAAATACCAAATTATAGATTAAGCTTATAATATTTATAACGTAATTGTTTTCTTGTGATTAAAGTTGCTTGTACTAAAAAAAGAATTGAAATATCATATATTATTAATACGAGATTATGTTACACTTACTATATCGGCGAAAGAAAAAAAATTATAAATTACATTTAAAAATTAGTTATTCCTCAATTAAAGACAAACGGTGGGTTTGGATGGGCGATTGGGTGCGGTGCGGTGCGTTTAGTTTACTTTTTGTCTCACGCTACAGTATCGCTACAGTATCTAATCTCACCGCAACCGTTGTTTTTACACTAACCGTAGGTAAATGCACCGCCCATCCAAACTCACCCAAAGTCGTAAAAGAGTTATGTACAAATCCACATCAATCTCATGTTTGATTTTTAGATATTTTATTTATGAATTTTAAGTAGTGATTTTTAGTTTTTTTAATATTTTATAAAAGATAATATTCACACACAAAAGCACTATTTTGATAATATTTATTATTTAAAAAACAATTTTTAAATAACTTCTTAATTAAATTGGTTAGGAAATAAAGACTTTGTTGGTGATTTTATTTAAACAGCATATAGTTGGTGAACCAATATTCATAAGTTTTCATTTTTGTCGCTAAAGAAAAAGTTTGCAATAAGGGCACTATTATTAACAAAAGTTTTCATTTTGGTCACCCGATATTTAATTTAGGGTTAAACAATGTTATCTTACACTCACCTTAGTTACTCGACTTTAATAAATTTTTATTTTGGGGTTAGGCAATTGCCTTATACCACATACACAACTTTATATTACTTTATATTTAAATTATTATGTTTCCATTAACAAAAAAAAAAGTAAAAATATATATTACTTTAGTTTTAAATAGCAAATTTTAGTTTAAGTACCTATTTGTTGTAAGGTTTTTCAACCTAAGTTTTCAAGGGAGAATTTAGATGTGAGAGATCTAGTTGTTGGATACAAAAGTGAGGTTGCTATACGGGGTGTGATAGAACTAATGTCACTTGTTTATTAAGTTGGAAGATAGTGGATTTATTTCATGAAGCTAGATTCCGCAGACGTAGTAAAACCAAATTGTGTAAACAATTTATGATATTTTATTTTCATGTTATTTTTTGCGGTGCCATCAAAAGTGCCTATTTTCGCTGTCACTTTTGTCACCACTTATGAACTCTGCTTTTCTTAAGCAATTATCAACTAGTTTAGGCCAACAGTGATAACAAAAACTAGTATATGAAACGAGAAGTAACTTACGCCCTATAATGATGCTTTAATATTAAATAAATCATCAAAGTAATTGAAAGCATGAATTTTATTTTAATATATATAAAAGCATGAATTTTTTTAAAAATAATTGAACCAATGAAAATATTTTTTATTTTCTATCCTATTACTAAATTGACATTTAAAAATATTTAGAATTTAATTTAGAATTATTAATTAAAACTCTATTTAAAAATAATTTGTGATAATTTTATTAACTCTAAAATAGAGTTATAACTTAAATAAAAGTCTAAGCATATTCACTGCCAATAAGTCAAAATAACTAATAATTAAGGTTAAAATATTATTTTAAAAAATTCTAAATTTTTTATAAGTAAATTTTTTATTTTCATATTTATTAACATGATAAAATAAAGTTATAACTCGAAATAAATAGAGATTGATTTTATCTTTTAATTATCATTTAATTAGTGTTAAAATTATATCTTTCATATTTATTCAATTTAATATAAATATCTTTCGTACTTATCATAAATCATTATTATAATAGATGCATGTTGTTTTATCATATTTTTTTATTTTATTTTATGTTATTTTATCTTAATATTATAATTTATTTTTAATATAGTTCTAAATTTCTATATTATTTTTAATTTTTTTAAAAAGTATTATTTATTTTAAATATTACTTACATTAAATAAGTTATATATTATATATATTATTTATTTTTAATTTATAAAAAAATAAATGCATTTATTCACTAGCAACACAGGTGAGAAAAAATCTAGTGTAATTAAAAATGTCACATGCATCAACAACAATTGAGTACTATATAATTTACATTAGAAATCCTATCACACGCGTATACGTGTCGAAACCACAAATTTAGAATGCGAATTTTTATTTAAAAATAACATACAAGAAATAATCAAATGTATGGTTTGAAGCCAATTAATTACAACAAATGAAAATGTACGTTATTAAAATGAAAAAAAAATAGATTAAATTGTTTATCATGATGTTATCATCATTTTTGAGTAGGTGTCGAGTTAACTAGTAACACTAACTCAATATCAATATCTATAACTGATGGAGTTAACTGCAGTATGTGCTTTTACATTTTTATCCTTTCTTATATATATATATATTTTTTGTTTTTTTATAACTTATCTATTTTTTGTTAAGATGTATCTCATTATATCTTTCCTTTCAATCTATTTTTATATTTAAAATTTTAATTTTAAAATAGTTTTATTAAATTTAAATAATACTAAATTTATAATTATATCATTTTTATTTTCCTGATTATAGATAATTTTTTTTAAAAATAAATTTATGTAATTATTTTAAATAAAGTAATGTGTTGATGTTATATTAAATATTTTTTTGTTTGGGTGCATGAGAAATTATAGAGATTAAAACTTTTTGACTTTTTTGTGGTTTGGTTGCGTGGTATTGAGGAATTGTAGAGAATAAAAACTTTGACTTTTTTTTGTCGTATAGTGTTGAGAAATTGTAGAGAAAAAGGAGTTTGTAATGCTTATTTGTAAGTGTTGCGTTATGGTTGTGGATTGAGTCTTAACTCAATTAACATGTGTACTATTTTTAATATAAGAATATGTGAATTCGAGTGTATTGAAGTGCATTATCCTTCTATTTATGGATTGGGGATGGGCTATGGATAATTTTAAACATTATGTCAAAAAAAATAGATATGATCAGAACAAATACTCTAACATGTTAGCTCATTGGGGAGAGTGTTTCGTAACAATGTTTCTGGTCATGTCACTGATTTGAAATTACAATTTTAATTGGAAGTGTTTTTTAGTCAATGGTAAATGCCTAAGCCTTAATGGTGTGAGATCCACAAAATGTTGGCAAATTTTGTACAAGAATGCATATAGCATTTATCTCAATCTATTTTTATATTTAAAATTTTAAGTGTAAAATAGTTTTATTAAATTTAAAATAATATTATTTTTATTTTCTTGATTATAAATGATGTTTTTTAAAATAAACTTATGTAATTATTTTAAATAAAATAATGTGTTGATGTTGTATTAAATTTTTTTTATACTTTATAAAAAAAATTTGATATAGATGTAAAAGATCTTTATCATTTAACTTTCATTTTTTATTTAAATAAAATATTAATAATCATCTATTATCATATATAAAAAGTAAATATATGCTTTATTGTAGCTAAGCACTTGGGTAGGGTATTGAGTAGATTTGCCCATAGGTTGGGTCATTTGATTAGGCCTGAAACTTTGTTCGAAAAGTGGGAGGATTTGAGTAAAATATAAGTTCGAAAAATTAGTTTGATGTTGTTTTTCCACTGTCTTGATGTCATTTCACTATTATGATGTTACTATTTTATTGTTATTATTTAGATATTGTATAACTATTGTTTTATTGTTAATTTTGCTACTATTTTAGAGACATTTGCTTGTTAAGTTGCACCTATCTTAATATTATTTAAGTGTAAAGGCTTTTTTTAATTTATTTTTAATTTGTTGGGAAACATAAAATTTATTTGAATGTTCTATATTTTTGATGTTATATATATATTTAAAGAAATTATATAAAAATAAAATAAAAAATTAATACAAGCAAATCAATCTTAGATTTTAACATTTTTACCTAATCTAAGTCTAGACCTATCGATTGGGCCTAAAATTTTATTAGGCCCAACTCACCCATGTACAACTCACTCTAATATTAATGGTGGGAAGGCTTAAGATCGTGGACTGGCGGGGAGAAAAAAAAAGGGTGGAGAAACAGAGAATAGTGAAGAAAAATATGATGACAATTTATGGTTTTGGTGCTTTTATTATATCTAGATTTGGGATTTAGTCCTTAAAATTTAATTTGACATAATTTTTCTATTACTTTTATAATATCAAATTATGGTTTTGGTCTTTTTATTATACCGGAATTTGAGATTAGTCCCTATAATTTAATTTGACATAATTTTTCATCAACTTTTATGATATCAAATTGTGATTTTGGTCCTTTTATTATACTCATATATGAGATTTAGTCCCTATCATTTAATTTGACACAAACTTTTCATCTACTTTTATAATATAATTAGTTGCTCCAAATAATTAACACAATTGATAACTTCAGTTAAAATGGTGAATTGAATTTTTCCTAGTCATTCAACAAAAAAAAGTCTTAGTATGATTAGTTAGAAGACGATTAAACCATGATTTAGTTAGTCCAAATAATTACCATGGTTAATAATTTCGATTAAAGCGTTGAAGTGGAATTTTCCTTAAACATACACGGTTAAGCAATGATTTAGTTAGTCCAAATAATTATCATGATTAATAATTTCAGTTAAATTGTTGAGGTGAATTTTTCCGTAAACATACTTATTCTGATAAAAATAATTATGTCAGTGTGATTAGTTAGGTGATTAAGCCTTGAAAAAAAGATAGAGGGACCAAATTAGATCAAAATTAAAATATAAGGGCTTAATCTTAAATTTGGACTAGACCTGTCCATGGGCCGGGCCGGGTTCAGGCCGAGCCCGAAATTTTTTTTGGCCCGCCTCTTAGGCCTAGGCCTGGCCCGGCCTGAAATTTTGCCCAGGCCCGACCCGGGAAAATATCATAAGCCCGGCCGGCCCGGCCCATTTTTAATAAACATTAAAAAATTATTTTAAAAATAAAAAATTATTTTAAAAGTATTTTAAAATTAAAAAATAAAAATAAAAATATATATTTATTATATTTGGGCTTGGCCGGGCCTGGGCCAAAAAAGTGGTGCACGAGGCCCGGCCCGTTTTTTAAACGAGCCTCATTTTTTTGCTCAATCCCATATTTCGGGCCTGTATTTTTACCCGAACCCTCCCATATTTTGGGCGAGCCGTCGGGCCGGGCCGGGCCGCCCAGCCCATGGACATGTCTAATTTAGACCTAATAAAGAACCAACACCAATTAATATTTTAAAAATATTTATTAAATAAAAATTTAAAACCCAGAGAGAGCAGGGGTCACAAATCTAGTATCAATAATAAATAAAAATATTATTAATTATTAATTAATTATTGATTTTGACAGGCAAAGATTTTCAATGAAAATGACCTTATCATTTCTCTCTTATTTCGTAGTATATTTTATAATGTTAAAAATAGGAATGGTAAGAACATTAACAAAAATGGAAGTGAGGGAGTGAGTGATAATGGTGTTGGAGAAGGTAAATAAAGCAACCAAAAACATGCAGGGATGGTGTTGAGAAAATTGTAGGGACTAAAACTTTTTTTACCTTTTTTTTTTTGGTAGCATTAGAATTGTTTCTGGATCGGTTCGGGTTGGGCTCTATAAAAATTTAAGCCTGATTGATAGGTTCGATTCAGTCTGAAAATGAGTCTAACTTTTTACTCAAGCTCGGTTCGGATAAAAATGTTAAAATTCGAGTCTAGTTCGTCGGTATTAATTTTTTTTATTTAAAAAAATATAATACACCAAATACGTTAAAATATTAAAATAAATAATAGCAACATAATAGTGCAACTTAACAAGTAAATGCTTCTAAAATAGTAGTAAAATTAATAATAAAACAAGTGTTATACAATATCCAAATATTAAAAATAAAATAGTAATAATATAATAGTGAAATGGTAGCAAAAACAATGGCAAAAAGTAGGAAAACAACAATAATACATGTAAATTTGGGCTAGGTTGGGTCGAGCCCGAACAAAAAGGGTTACCTGAGGCCCAATCCATTTTCTAAACGTGCCGTATTCTTTTGTTCAAGCCCATTTTCAGGCTTATATTTTTATTCAAACCTTCCAATTTTTCGAGCGGATTTTCGGGTCGGATGGTACAGCCTATGGAGAATGATAGGGTGCATGGTGTTGAGAAATTGTAGAGATTAAACCCTTTAGACTTTTTGTTTGTTTGGTTGTTTGAGAAATTGTAAAGAAAGTGTTCCATGGAAACTTCCAAGTGGAATATCGACAGAATTTAGGATTTCTAGGCATTAATCAATTATTAAAACTTTTTCTATTTTTTGCATTTAGTTGCATGGTGTTGACAGATTGTAGTGAAAAGGGAGCTTAATGCTTATTTGCAAGTGTTGCATTATGGTTGAAGTTAATGGATTTTGTTGCAATCTACTTGTTGATGTTGCTATGTTTAAACATTTTTACCGACAGCTTCAGCAAGGGAATCCCTCAACCAAGTTGCATTAAAAGTGAGAGACAAGCTCTTTTGAAGATTAAGCAACAACTTAAGCAACCTAACATGTTAGCTGATTGGAAGGCTGGAAATGAAGATTGCTGCAAATGGATGAGAGTGTTTTGTAACACTGTTACTGGCCATGTCACTGAACTTCAGCTTGGAAGTTCCAAAGATACCATTGCATCATCAAGGAGTAAAAAAGCTAGGAGTTTGAAGCTAGGTGGTAAGTTGAGCCCTGCTTTACTAGATTTGAAGCATTTGTCTTACTTGGATTTAAGCAACAATGATTTTGGTCCAACTCAAATCCCTGATTGGTTTTGGAACTTGACTTCCCAGCTGCAGTATCTGAACATCTCTGGGAATCAATTCCAGGGAAAAATCCCAGATTTGCTCACAAATCAGGCCTCTCTTGTGTTAGACTTGAGTTTCAACAACTTCACTGGTTCATTGCCTGGTATCTCCTTAAATGTGACAGTTTTAGACCTTTCTAACAATGTTTTATCCGGATCTATGTCCCAGTTTTTGTGCCACAAAAAGCATCAGATGAAACTGGAAGTTCTCAACCTTGAGGGTAATCACTTGTCAGGAGAAATACCAGATTGTTGGGAGAAATGGAGAAGCTTGGTAGCCATTGAATTGTGCAACAACAATTTTAGTGGTGGAACTCCAAGTTCCATGGGAGCTTTAACTTCTCTCGAGTCATTGCACCTACGAAACAACCATCTAGAGGGTGAAATTGTAGGAATATTCTGTAAATATTTTAGGAATATTTTGTAGATATTTTCTTTATTAAAATCCCTTATTTTAAGGGATCATATCTCCTATTTAGTATCTTTCCTAACTTAGAGTTTCCTAAAGTAGTGTCATAGGTTGTATATAAAAACTCTTATTTATGTTCTATTTAGTATCAAATACTCTGATTTCTACATGGTATCAGCTTAGGTTACGATTTCTTTTTCAACCTAGACCATGTCCGAAACTCCTTCTCCTACTTCGGAGATTACTTCAAATCCAGAAAATTTTTCTGGTTCCGATGCTCCATCAGATTCGTCTGGTCTGACTATCACCTGCCATCGATTGAATGGCAACAATTTTCTTGAAGGGTCTTGTGAAGGTAATCTGGTCATAAAAGATCCAGAAGGTAACCTTTCTTCTACTGCATTTTTCTCCTCCCAGTTGACTCCTAATTGGATCCTCGATTCTGGTGCTACGGATCATATGACTGGTAACAAGGCATTGTTTCACAATTTTTTCCATACCTTTGGTAAAGCTGTCAAAACGGCTGATGGTACCTTGTGCAAAATAGAGGGACATGGCACTGTTATTCTCAATGAACAGATTGCACTTAAAAATGTTCTCTTTGTACCAAATCTGGCGTGTAATCTCATCTCTGTTAGTAAATTGTCCACAGACTTGCACTGCTCTGTAATTTTTAATGATCGTGATTGTACTTTGCAGGCACTGAACTCGAAGAAGATGATTGGTAAGGCCAGCTTGCATAATGGTCTCTACATCCTCCCTACCTCTCCTAAAATCGAGATCTCCAAGTCATTTACCGCTTTAGGAAAAGTTGATACTGTTATGTTATGGCACTTTCGTTTAGGCCATCCTAGTTTCCAATACCTTGCAAAATTGTTTCCTGCCCTATTCATTAATAAAAGGCCTAATTCTTTTTCTTGCAAAGTTTGCTCTCTTGCCAAACATACTAAATCATCTTATTTTCCTTCTACATACAAGCCTTCTTACCCTTTTGCTTTGATCCATAGTGATATTTGGGGCCCTTCTCGGGTGAAGAATGCTGATAATTGTAAGTGGTTTATCACTTTTATTGATGATCACAGTAGGATAACTTGGACTTATTTGCTGAAAGATAAATCTGAAACTGCTAGTGTTTTTGTGCAATTTTATAACATGGTTCTCACTCAATTTGGGTCTAAAATCCAGCTCTTTAAATCTGATAATGGCAGTGAATTTTTTGCTAGGTCTTTAGGTGATTTTTTTAAGGAAAAGGGCATAGTTCAGATTAGTTCTTGTGTTGGAACCCCACAGCAAAACGGCGTTGCCGAAAGAAAAAATAGGCACCTTATTGAAGTTACTCGTTCTCTTCTATTTACCACTAATGTTCCTAAATATTTGTGGGGGGAAGCCTTATTAACTGCCACATATTTAATCAACCGGATGCCTAGTAAGGTTTTAAAATTTCAAACGCCTCAATCTATATTTTTGCAGCACTTTCCTCATTTTAAGCCTATCTCCTCCATTCTGCCACTTAAAATTTTTGGCTGCACTGTTTTTATCCAAAATATTGCTCCTAATAAGTCCAAGTTAGATCCTAAGTCTTTAAAATGTGTATTGGTTGGGTATTCTTCACTTAAGAAGGGTTATAAATGCTATCATCCTCCTTCTAAACGATTTTTCACCACTATGGATATAACATTTTATGAGCAGGATTCCTATTTCACCCAGGCTGAAATTCAGGGGGAAACATGGAGTGATTTTCAGCCACAATAGGTATCTCCTTCTAATCTTCATTCTCAACCTTCAGAATTGCCATCTTGTTCGCCATTACCTGCAGATCTGTCACCTGTGAATGCTCCCATTGATTCTCCTGTAGTACCTATGACTAATTCACCTACACCCACTTTAAACACTCTTCCTGAAAATACACCTACTCCAATTGACAGTCTTCAAAAAACACCATCACCCAAACAGCTTCGTGTCTACACAAGAAAAAGAAGACATATCCCTGAGACTGTTTTGCAATCTGATTCTTACCGAGAATTGGATTTGGGTCCAGCTGCCGAAATAGAAGAAGAAATCAGTAAGTCCACTACTCTAGATGACTTTCCTATTGCTATTAGAAAAGGGGTTAGACAGTGCACCAAGCATCCTATTGAAAAATTTACTGGTTATAATTCATTGATGCCGTCTTTTCAAGCATTTACAGCAACTTTGGATAAAGAACAGGTTCCCACAAGCATAGCTGAAGCTCTAAAGGATCCAAAATGGAGAAGGGCTGTTGAAGAGGAAATTTGTGCACTAGAGAAAAATGCTACTTGGACCATTACAGACCTTCCTCAAGGAAAAAAGGCTGTCGGCTGTAAATGGATCTTTGCTGTAAAGTATAACTCCAATGGCAGTATCCAACGATACAAAGCTAGACTAGTGGCCAGAGGTTTCACGCAAACATATGGGATAAACTTCACAAAAACTTTTGCACCTGTGGCAAAGCTTAACACTATTCGAGTACTCCTAAGTTTGGCTGTAAATTGCGATTGGAAATTACACCAACTTGATGTAAAAAACGCATTTCTTAATGGCAAGCTTGAGGAAGAAGTCTATATGCAATTGCCACCTGGCTCAAAGTCTATTGAAGGTAGCAACAAGGTTTGCAAGCTCAACAAGTCTCTATACGGGTTAAAACAATCACCCAGAGCTTGGTTCGAGAGGTTCACTAAAGTCATTCTTCAAAATGGCTACAAGCAGTCCCTTGCCGATCATACGCTTTTCATCAAGGTAACTTCTACAAATAAGAAAGCTATCCTAATTGTGTATGTGGATGACATCATTCTTACTGGAGATGATGATGAAGAGATTAGCAATTTGAAGAAGTTGTTAAACAGGGAATTCGAAATCAAGGACTTGGGAAAGCTAAGGTATTTCCTAGGAATGGAGGTGGCAAGATCAAAAGAAGGACTTGTGATCAACCAGAGAAAGTATCTACTTGATTTACTCAAAGAAACTGGTTTTCTTGGCTGTAAGCCGGCTGATACACCAATGGAGGCAAACTTGAGATTCAATAAAGAAGATGAGTCCTTAGTAGACAGAGAGAAATTTCAAAGGTTAGTTGGGAAACTAATCTACTTATCCTTGACAAGGCCAGATATAGCTTTTCCCGTAAATGTGATAAGTCAACACATGACTAATCCTACTGAAGAGCATATGGCAGCAGCAAATAGAATTCTCAAGTACTTGAAGAAAACTCCAGGACACGGTTTAATGTTTAAGAAGACACAAGACAGAACTGTTAAGATTTTTACAGACTCTAGTTGGGCTGGAGATCTCACTGAAAGAAGATCCACTAGTGGGTACTGCACTTTTGTTTGGGGTAACCTTACAACTTGGAGAAGTAAGAAACAATCTGTTGTTTCAAGAAGTAGTGCTGAAGCTGAATTTAGAGCACTAGCTTTGGGGATATGCGAAGGAATTTGGCTACTTAAATTACTAAAAGAACTTGGCACAAATCAGGAGGATCACTTTGAAGTTTTGTGTGATAATCAATCTGCCATTCAGATTGCCAAGAACCCAGTTCAACATGACCGAACAAAGCCTGTTGAAATTGATAGGCATTTTATTGCTGATCAAGTCAACAAAAAGACAGCCACTCTTTCTTACATTCCTTCAGAAGGACAGATTGCAGACATTCTTACCAAGGCTTTGCCAAAACCTGTGTTCAATAAATTCCTATTCAAGCTGAGATTATACAATGTATATTCTCTAGCTTGAGGGGGAGTGTAGGAATATTCTGTAAATATTTTAGGAATATTTTGTAGATATTTTCTTTATTAAAATCCCTTATTTTAAGGGATCATATCTCCTATTTAGTATCTTTCCTAACTTAGAGTTTCCTAAAGTAATGTCATAGGTTGTATATAAAAACTCTGATTTATGTTCTATTTAGTATCAAATACTCTGATTTCTACAGAAATACCTGACTCGCTGACAAATTGTACTCAATTGCTCACTCTTGACTTTGCTGCTAATCATCTCTCTGGAGAAATACCACCCTGGATGGGAGAAAGGCTCTCAAAATTGATCATCATCAGCTTTCAATCAAACAGGTTTCATGGTCATGTACCAGAGCAAATTTGTGGTCTGTCTTCTCTTCAAATCCTGGACCTCTCCCACAACAATCTGTCAGGAAATATCCCAAGCTGTATCAACAATCTTACTGCAATGATCTCAAGAAAAATGTCACGCGGCAAGATATCTTATAAGACTTCAAAGGGGTGCTTTTTTGACAATATGGCACTTATGATAAAAGGGACGATGCTTGATTATAGCAATACCCTTGGACTAATCAAATTGGTGGATCTTTCAAACAACAATTTATCAGGTGAGATCCCTGAGGAAATGACAATGCTCACAGGGCTGCTATCGTTGAACTTGTCAAAGAATCATTTGGTTGGAAAGATTCCGAGTAACATTGGCGCCATAAAGACTTTAGAATGTGTCGATCTATCAGAGAACAATCTTTCAGGTAAAATCCCAGACTCTATGTCTGAGCTAAGCTTCTTGAGTTACCTGAATTTGTCCTATAACAATCTTACTGGACAAATCCCAACAGGTACTCAACTCCAAAGCTTTAGTACATCCAGTTTTCTTGGCAATACACTCTATGGACCACCTCTACCTACTTCAAAGACCCTGGTCCCTGCTGGCAAAATTGTAGGAGAACAAGTGGATAATAGAAAACAAGTCGACTGGAATTTTATATGGATAGGAATTGGATTTTGGTGTGGGTTTCTATGTGTAGCTTACCCTCTTTTAGTTACCAACTCATTGGATGCGTGTATTTTCAGTATCCTAACCAAGTTGAAGATCAAACATTTTTGAGTAAATGTAAAATACTGTAAATTTTTTTTATAATGCATAATTACTACCTCCTAAACTTAAAATTTAAGTGCTTAAAGTATTAATTTTTTATAAGTGTTGAATTTTATATTAGAAATTGGTTAATATAAGTATAAAATTAAATATTAATTTTTAAAAAATATTTATTTTAAAATCTAATATTATTAATATAATATTTAATATTATTTTAGATAGTTTTGGATGAAAAATAAATATGATGATTTCAGTATAAATATGATGATTTGAGTATCTCCTTTTTTTTAATATTTTTTTTCAATTTTTTCAATTTTTTAATCATGGGTTGGGCTGCCCGCCGGGCTCAACGGCCCACCCGAAATATGGGAGGGTTCGGGTAAAAATATAGGCCCGAAATATAGGTTTGGGCAAAAAAGAGGTCTGTTTAGAAAACAGGCCGGGCCTCAGGCACCACTTTTTTGGCCCGGGCCCGGCCCGGTCCGACCCAGCCCCGGCCCGGTCCGACCCAGCCCGAATATAATAAATATTTTTTAATTTTAAAATATTTTTTATTTTTAAAATAAGTTTTTGGTGTTTATTAAAAAATGGCCTAGCAGGGCCGGGCTCGGGCTTAGGATTTTTTCCCGAGCAGGGGCTTGGACAAAATTTTAGGCCCATATTTCGAGACAGGCTGAGCTTGGGCCTAGGACGCGGGCCAAATTTTTTTTGGGCCCGGCCCATAATCACCTCTAGTTATCTTCATATGTATCTTATTCAACATTTTTTTATTGAAAATTTTATATTAAGTAAAAAATTAAAATGATTATCAAACGCATTTAAAATATTAAATAAAAATAAAAATTTTAATTGTTTATCAAACACACCCATAACCCAAATGCTTGAGGAAAAAAAATCAATTACTACTTCTTTTAACCACCTATTGGTAAAGTACCACATTTTCTACCTCTTATACCCGAAGTTAAGAACTGTACCGTTACAAAAAAAAATATAAATTTCTACTCAATAATTTACGTATTTGTAAATAGCAATGAGCAGAGCCGGATCCATAAGAATTATTGATAATCTTATTTCTTTAATAAAAGCAAGTAAACTAAAAATTAAGAGGGTTTTAAAAATCAAAACCTAAAATTAAAACTCTGTAAAAAGATATTGCAAAATAAAATATTGGAAATTCAATATTATAGGAGTCTAGCGAAAGGGAAAATTTCAATTTTGATTCATGAATTTGATTATCGATGCAAAGATTATTTTAGTATTCTAGTAAATTAGTTACAATTATTGATGTCGCGTCTATTAATTAATCTCTCCTTACTTTGTCGATAATCAAGATAAAGCTTATCGAAATATTTCCTCTTATCAATAAACAACCCTATAAATTCGCACTTAGAATTTAGCTTATTCGTAGCATTAGGAATGAAATAGACCTAATTTTAATTAACAAACACACACTAGCAAGATTTATTTAGATTAGGTCGCATGTCAACACAACATAGATTGCATATAGAGCTTATATCCAACTATGCTATTCGTCACAAGCATTAGAATTGTTGGGGATCAACTCGATTAAGTAACGAACAAGTAAAAAAATAGTGGAAGAAATTGAGAAATTGAACACACAAATTTAACGTGAAAAAACCCCTCCAAAGAGGATAAAAAATCTTGGGTGAAAATAATTTTACTATAATGGCAAAAGCACGAAGAGTACAAATATGGGGATAAAAACTAAACCCCGAAACTCAGAAAACAAATAACTCTCAAAACGTAAACACAAAATTCTCCAAAAGTGTTATGAGTTCTAATATCTAAATCTCTAATGGGTGTATTTTCTAAGGTCGTAAAAGAACCTATTTATAGGTTAAATTCATAGGTCAAATAATAATAAATAATCTAGAGTAATCAGAGTTTGATTGAAACAAAATAACAAAATTTAACTGGAAAATTATTTCTCAAATTTAACTAAAATAAGAGTCATATTCAACAAGAATAAACTAAATAATTACGAATTAATTATTCTGATTTATAAGTATTATAATAAATTTAAACCGATACCAATATTTAATAAACTTAAATATTTGTAATTAAAACAAAATACATGCCAATACTAAAAAAAAAAGTTCAATGTTTGTTTGACTAGAAAAATAATTAGAAATTCATACAAAAAATAAAACGTAATAATAATAATAAAAGGTGTAATTAAAAATATTTTATTTATAATGTTTGATCGACCTAAATTAGGGTTATAATACTTGCTTGAGTTTAAAATATTGGAAAATGTCGATAACACCCTTGTTTTTTAATAGTTGGAACAACCAAATTTGCCTCACAAACCGACGTCGGAGCTCACGAATGCAATAGTAAAAAAAATTAAGTTAAGCTAAGAATTATATTTTCTGTGGAGAATTAACGGAAAGTAAAAGAAAAATACTGCAAAAAGTTAAACTTTCAATTTTTCAAATTAATTGATTCAACCAATCGGTTCAATATGTTCGTTTATATTTAAATGGTAATCTTATTGCTAAATAAATATTAAATAATGTTTTTTTGAGATAAAAATATTAAAAGTTGTTAATAATTAAAAAAATTATATCTAAATTATCTTGATTTGAATGAAGCGGTGGTTAAATTTTTTGTTAGACACCTATTTAACACGAGTTTAAATCATGTTACCTCTATTTTCTACCCCTAATTTTGTATAAAAAATATATATATCTAAGTTAATAGGGTGTTATTGTGACATGTGACTAACCATGGTGTCTAGAAGCAAAGATAGAAATGTAATCCATAAGGCCAAAATTGAATAACAATTTTTTACAAGGGTTAAAGTAAAAAAAAATATATATAATCTTAAAATTTTACAATTGGTAGAGGGTTTCAACTACAAATTTACCAATTTAGGGTTGGCATAATTGATTCATTTTAAAATTTGTAATATCCAAAGGGCTAAACTATAAATTTACCATTTTGGGTGTGTTACTGTGTTTCTTAGATCATCATAGGTTGCATGGATTGGGCCTGAGCATAGTGGTGGGAGATGGAGATGGCTAGCCTTGTATTCTATTAGGTGGTCCGCTTTAGATTGGGTAGAGATATGGGTCATACAAATTATAATATTACATAATTTCTAAACTTAAAACTTTTACTTTGGACGCCGGTATTGGGCCATTTGCTCTCGTAGTAATTTCCAATATGAGTAGTGCGTTTATTTACGATTAATGTAAAAAGAACAGTGACAGTGAGGTTAGATAGACACAAAAATAAAACTAAATACACTGCACTGAAAATAAACGCTCAACCAAAGAAGTCTATACTAAAGGCTAATTTACCATATCCATAAACACATTCACAAATTTTATATAAGAATGCACAAAGCATGTTAAAAAGCAAATAAAATGACTTTCTTTCTTTTTTTTTTAAGGTAAAAAAAGGACTTTCTTTTATTTAAGTTACGGAAAATAATTATGTATACATATGCTCGAGAGTAGGGTGTTCAGTCGGTTAACCGACTCGAAATAACATTAACTGAATTTACCAACTTATCAAATTTTTTAACCGTTAACCGAACCGAAATTTTTTCAGTTAATTCGGTCGGTTAACCGAATTAACCGAAAATTATATGTTTTTTTATTTTTGGTTAAAAATTAACCGAATTAAACGAATTAACTGAATTACCCGAATTAACCGAATTACTCGAATTAATCGAATTGAATCACTACATAATTAAAAACATTACATAAGTCTTTGAATTTTATTTTTATTTATTAAATTATTTGTAATTTTTATGATTGAGTTGGGTTAAATACTTGGGTTTGGATTGAGTTTAGGTGAATACTGAGCCTATTTATATATTATAATTTTATTTATTACTTTTTTCGGTTAAACCGAAAAAATTCAGTTAACCGACCGGTTTCGAACCGAATTAACCATTAATTAAAAAATTAAAAATAATTAACCGATCCCCGACCGAAAAAATTTGGTTAACCGACTGATTAGCCGAATTCGGTCGATTAACCGAATTTTTTCGATTTTATCCGAATTTCGCACACTCTACGTATAAATGGCCGGATAAATGCAAATTTAAACTTCCCCTTATTCATTGTCAAATCTCTTGTCTCTATTATTGAAGTTCACTAATGTCTCCTCTCCTACATCAACGTTAGGGACCAAAAAATATCTTTAAATTTTCTCCATCATAACTGAGCCTCTCACCTTCTTAGCATATAATATGATGTATGTATAATAACCCACGTTTATATATATTATAAACCCCACTCATATATTATATATATACACATATCTTAGTTCTTTCAGGTCTCGCAATTCATGCTAAAATATGATATACAAATATACTCATTTGTAGTTTATCACGACTCGTCGAACTAAACAACTTTCTACTTGTATTTATCTCGGTTTGTTAAGGCTCCACCAACATTTTTAGCTTTGCACAAAACTTCCATATTACTAAGCATTCAAAAACAATTTAGCTTATTCTAGAGGTGCTCATGGGCCGGGCCCATAAAAAATTTTGGCCCGTGTCCTAGGTACTGGCCCAGCCCGGCCCGAATATGGGCCTGAAATTTTGTCCAGGCCTTGGCCCAAGGAAAAATTCCTAAGCTCGGGCCCGGCCTATTTTTTAAATAAACACAACAAAAAAAAATTTAGAAATTAAAAAAAATATTTTAAAAATAAAAAAATTTTAAAAAAGTATTTTAAAATATTTTTTTTTAAAAAAATATTTATTATATTCGGGCCGGGCCAGACCGGGCCCGAGCCAAAAAAGTGGTGCCCGAGGCTCGAACGGGTCTCATTTTTTTATCCAAGCCCATATTTCGAATCTATATTTTTACCCAATTAAAAGGAGTAATTAGAAACTAATGACAACTAAAGAGTATGATGTCATGCTTCCGAGAGTGATGAAAATAATTTTATATTTAAATAATTAATTGAATAGTTGAATTGAAAATGGAAATGGGTATGAATATCGGGTTTGAGATATATGTGAAAACTATATAATTGGGTTGATATCCAAAATTGTGAACCCAACAAACCATTTAAATGTTAATCAAATAAAATGAATTTGGCAATTTAGCTGATTCGGACGGTTTCGGCAAATTTTGGCGAGGGCGGTCATCTGCCCTGAGACTTCACGTTAAATAACAACGATGGGCCGCCATGGCCTATGTTCTCCATCATTTTTGTGGGTGTTTATAACGCAATAGAAAATAGTAGAGGGCATTTTTACTGAATTCTAGGTTTTAGGGTTTTATGTGTTGCATCATGCACTTCTTTGTAGGTAAAGGAAAACAGATCCAAACTACCAACTTTATTCTACTATTATTTCATATTTGGGCTTTACGTCAATGAATTTGGAGCCATTTTAGAAAAAAAATCAGTTTTAATTTGAAAGCAAAAGGGGAAAAATGCTGGAAAGAGTGGTTCATCAGGTGCTACTAGGATATCTTGGCCGATATGTGAAGGATTTCTCAAGGGACCAAGTGAAGGTCACTCTTTGGAATATCGAGGTTGAATTGAAGGACATAGACCTCATTCTCGAAGCCTTTGATTATCTGCAATTGCCTTTTGCTCTGAAGCAAGGTCGAGTTGGGAGACTCAGCATTAAGGTTCCCTGGAGTTTGATTGGAGGTGAACCCATTCTTATTGCTTTGGAAAATGTTTTCTTTTCTGTATCCCCCAGGGATGATCATGAGGTATTCTTTCTTTTTTTTCTATCTTACTTCATTCCTTTGAATTTAAAAAAAAAGAAAAGAAGAAAAACTCTAATGTAATTGATTCATTGTGGCAGTGGAGAATGGATGCAATCGAAACAAGAGAACTGGCTGGCAAGAAGGCTAAGCTTGCTGCTGCGGAGCTTGCTAAACTATCTAGACGTGTTTGTGGTTAGTTATATATCTCCATATACTTTTGAATTTCTAGAGCAAATTGTAACATGTTATGTCTTAAGTTCAATGATGGTTATAGATTAATCTATTTTTGTGAACTTCAGCAGATAATAAAGGAGGGTGGTCATTCATTCCCTTTGTTACCACAAAGGTAATCCATTTTTTGGAACCCTTTTTTTGTTGCCTCTTTGTTCAATATTTGTGCTTATAAATTTATTGTTGAATTTCATTGTAGTTTCTTGAGGGTTAATTGCTCCCTCTGTTGCCGCTGATTCTGTTTCTGCATGTTGCAAATACACTGCTCTGACTTTTGAATGTTTTCTATTCTATACTCATGACAATTCATTTTTCCTTTTAGGTTCTTGAGAATATCCAGGTGTCCATTAGAAATTTCCATGTTTTGTACAGTGATATGCAATCAAATTCAGTAAGCATACCATCTTCTCCTGCCTTATGCTTCTTCTATGGTAACTCTTGTTTTTTTTTCCATTTATTATAATAAATCTGATGCTTTGCAACTATTACTATTTAAGTCACTTGCATTTATTTGTGTTGTTTGCATTTGTTTTTAAGATTATTTTTATGTCTGTTGGTATTGCTTCTATCTGTTGTTTTCTTTTTTGTACTTTATTGTCCCTTTTCTTTTCTTTTTGGTGATTCTAGCTCTAGGACTTTACCATTTATTACAAGAAATAGAAATTAAAGAAGATGAATGTCTAATTGCATGCTAATCATGATCTATTCTAGGGATGCAAGTAGACTTAGTAAGCCAGGGAACCATTGTAGATTTTCCTTGTGAACCACTTACTTGATCATCTATAATAACTATTGTCTTTATTTGTGTCTGACTGCAATAAAGGGTAATTACTAATGAAGTGAGGGAGGTGGAATTTAGAGATCTTTGATAAATTAAGCTTAAAGCTTGGGTTGTTTATGTTTATATGCATAGGCTGAGCAGAGGCTTAAAAACGTATGGATGCTTTGAGGAGTCCCTGTTTTGAATTTTAGAATCATATGTAATTTCTTTAAAAATTGGCATTAAATTGTTTTTAGGTTTTATAATAACATTTCTCTTTGTTATGTTATTATGCAACTTATTTGATTTAACGTCTGGATGCTTTCAGGAGTCCCTGTTTTGAATTTTAGAACCATATGTAATTTCTTTAGAAATTGGCATTAAATTGTTTTTAGGTTTTATATTAACATTTCTCTTTGTTATGTTATTATGCAACTTATTTGATTTAAAATTTTACAACATTTATTTACTTAAATGTTTTTGCAGGAGCAGGTTTTATTTGGTTTAAGATTCTCTAGCTTGACAATGTTAAAGCAAAATTCGGTTGGGTAATTTCTTATATCTACTATAATGTTCTTGATTTTCATTTTAATTTTCACAGACACACACTCTCTTCCACTTTGTCATAGGGACATGAAGAAGTAAGTTATTTGAATTTCCTCAACTTAATGGCAATAATAGTTGTGGCTTGGCTTACATGTGAATTTACCTTGTTCTGCATTAATTTTGTGAAGTACCACTAACCAATGGCAAATTTAATTTGCATTTTGTTTTCTTTCTCTTTTTCATAAGTTTTGCAAAAATTAAGTCCAAATATTGATTCTTATCTTGATATGTAATTAGCTCTAATTTCAAATAAAATTTTTCTTACCTTACAATGCAGGCTGAGAATGGGTCAGGTGAGCAAAGTTGTGGAGGTTGAAGGTTTGGAAATTTATTGTAGCATCTGCAAGGATACTGCCAAGGATTTGAGCTTGAGCCATACTGGGGGTTCCGAATCCTGGTTCAATTCACACTGTGTTGGTGATAAGTCTGAACATATAGTAGAGCCATTCAATGTATCACTGTCTCTTTTGGTATGCAAATTTTATTGGAGCTTTTTAGTTCTTCTGCTCAAGATTTATTCCTGTTTGAATTTCATTGTAGTCTCTATGTAATGTAGGTATTGGTTGGTGATTTCTATATATCTCTATATGTGCTGAAATGAAAAAGAGTAGTCTGTAGCAAAGCTAGGGAGCTGCTTTAAGGCGATCATAGTTATATCTTTTATGAACTTTTCTCTTCAGGATTTTTTATGATCTTTGCTTGTGATAACAGGACTCTTTTGTTCTATTAGTCTCTTTTATGACTAAAATCAGTTAACATATAGTGATTTTACTATTCTGTAACTCTCTCTCTGCCTATGCCTTGTGTTTTACTTGCATCCTTAATGTCGGCATCATGTGAAGCATGTCAGCATCTTGAAGGGCCTAGGTGGACCTTATTTCTTTTCCCAGTTTTCAAGAAGTCTAATTCTGTTTTAAAATCTGTCCCTGAATTAGATGACTGTTAAGTTAATTACAGCATTCCACAAGATGATAAAACTAAAAGGAAAAGCTTTATTCTGTTTTCTTGGATGGTGGGTGGGATAAGGAGCTAGAGGAATTGCCTTCGATTGTTTTCCAAAAAGCATTATGTTAATTTTGAACATTTGTTTTCTGGTTTCAGTTTAGTGATGGTAAGGGCATAAGCATTTTGTAGATTTAAGTGAAAAAGATAGGTTATGAGTTTAAAAGTTATGTGCTTACGTCTTTGGATAAAAACTCTCATTTTCAGGAGGGTGGTTTTTTAGAAGGTCTAAATTTAATTTAACCTTGTCGGGTAGAGCTGCAAATGAACCATGGCATGTGCTTGCATGTCTCAATGTTGAGCTCTGCTTGTATTCAACTTAATATTTAGCTTTAAAAAACCTGCTTGAGCTAAGCTTGATAGAAGCTTATCAAGTTTTTCCCTAACCCTTATCTTTTGGCTCTATACTGTTGTGTTTAAAACCAAAACAGTCAGTGGTCTTGTTTAACAAGCTTTTAGTGGTTGCTATTGAAACCAATAACTGTAACTGCATAATTTCATGAAAATTTGGTGCAGCTGTATCTAGTTTAGGCTTGGCTTAACTGTATTTACCTTATTGCCTAGCCTTAATCTTCTGATTCAGTGCCGCTCCATTCAGATCCAAAATAAGCGATAAATGTACTGCATGAGTTTTGAGAGGATAGCATAAGAAACCGATTTCCGTAATCCTCAGAAATTTCATGCAAATTTCAATAAAAAGCCTTCAGGGATATTGTAAAAGTTCAAAAAAGATACACTGTACAGATTATCATTTTATAGAAAGAGAAATATGGTTATTAAATACCACGGCCAGAAGATTGACAAGTTAACGTAAACTGTTCTGGGTTTTATTTTATGAAGGTTTTGGAATGTGGATATAGAATATAGATAAAGCGGGATTAGGGAGACTTCTTGCTTCTTTCTCAAATTACATATAAGTAGTCATCTAATGTTTATAGTTTTATATTTACTAAATTTTCCCTGAAGGAAAAAGAAGTTGGGTGCCTTTTAAGGTGAAGATATTGGGCCCTTACATGGAGTTTTGGTGGTTAAGGGGTGATGGAATATCAACCTAGATATATTTTCTGAGTTGAATGCTGCCGCCTACACTTGTGTAGGGTGATAGGAAACTGGGGGATTTATTCATTTAAATTGTTACTCTGCTTTATCCAATATTGCTCTTACTTAAGCTGGTGATTTTTTGTGCCTTCTTAGTAACAGTTATTTGTGGTTTAAGGATGCATTATTCGATAATAAATATCCTTGTTTCTTGAAGATAAGTATTGTTCTTGAACTTGAGGAAATTTGTATGTGCATGCATTTATGTGTATATATATACATATATACGAGTTACAAGTTTTCATTGAATTTGTACTATTTACTTTAGAATTTTCTATCATACTTCTTTGTGGTTATGCAGGTGAACAGATCAGAAAAACTTAATGATTTGCCGCAGTATTCTATCAGTGCTAAAATGACCTGTTTGGTCAGTTTTCCTCCTCACCAATTATTAGTACTTTATAATTTTGTCAACCCTTTATTTTGAATGATATTTGATTTGTAATTTGTGTTCTTAAATTCTTTAAGGTTTTGTCTTTGAATGAGATTCAGCTGCAGCAAATCTTGATCCTTTCAGATTACTTATCTACAAGTCAGTTAAGGGAGAAGTAAGTTAGATTTTTCATTCTCTGTCATTTATATACAAACTTAATTTCAAAGTTTTTCCTATAATTTCAGTGGTTTACCTAGTTCTTACTGTGATTTGGTGATACTCCTTTGGAAGAAGAATTTTTGTTGTTTTCATATTTATAATTTCTATGAACTCACTTAGTTTGACTATGATCGTGGTACAACCATAGGAAATTTCATATTTATAATTTCACCCTATTCTACTTGGTCATTTTCTAATTTCATTCGTTTGAGCGGAACTGTAATTTTAATTCCTTATTTGCTGATTTTAGATTATTGTAGGAGTATATTTGCTTAGAGTTAAAGTCGGTTCGTTGTTTTGCTAGTTTCATTTCCTTTAGACTATTTCATGCAGGATTATAAGTCTAGGAATTGATGTAGATATTAATATAATTTGATAAATGAAATTAGATTTATACTATTATTAGAACTCTTTACCAAGTTGGTGTAAATGTGTGATGAGTCTAAGTGACACCAACTTGGTAATTTACGTAAAATTGAAAATAAAATTAAAATAATGAATTTAATTCAGGAATATTTATGTCTTTATTAATTTAATAGAAACTCATGTTTTCTTGAAATACTATCTACTCCTAAAATGCTACCATACTTGAGAGTTTCCTACCTCATACTACTTGGCTGTCTTTCCATATTTTTACCGCTTAGCTTCCCCTTTTTTTTTTTTTTTTAAGCTATGCACCCATTTTCTTTCCTTTTCTTTAAATCATGTTTTATATTTTAAAATTAATAAAATTTTCATTCACATAGTGGGTGTGTCGAATTCTAGTATTGGTTTATGAGTAGTTCTTTCTCTTTCATTTACCTTATTTATCTTCTCCTTTCTTGCTATAAGGCCTGTTCAGAAAAAAGAAACCTCTTCCATCAAAGTATACTCTGCAACCTAAATCAAATTCCTTTCGTGTTGATAAAATTTAATTTGTTTCAGTCTTATTTCATTTCTAAATCCTACTATTATCATAAAAGCCTAAATTTCCAAAATTTTCTTCACTGTCTCTCACTGGATTTATACTTGGTCATACCTCCAAGTCTTGTTTTGCACAATGTTGCCTGGAATTTTTTCTAGTTTTGTTAAGTGCTTCTTGGCAATTTTCAACTTGCCTTTATTTACTTGCTGTATATGTTTTTGGGAATATCTTTTTGGCAGAATAGTAATTATCAATAGAAAAGAGTCAATACTTGCTTTAGGTAATATCCATTTGAGAAGATATATTTTTTAATTTTTGGCAGTTGATGCTCCTCTATCCAAACTTCGAGATAGAAACCAATTAAAGGTCCTAGAGCACCTTTTTTTGTATGGAATTAAGTGGCCATTTGGTACCTTCCCTTATTTTGGTTTGAGGGGGATGCGATTGATTGGTATTAAATTGTTGGAAAGATAACATTACTATGTATCATAGGCACGAGAAAGTATTGATTAAGATCTTGGGAAGGTCAGACTGGCATGTCTAGTTGATTAGGTGCTTTACTAGCAAAGTTCTAAGAAAGTTTTAAACTACCTCTACCCATTCAAATGAGAATAAACTACACATCTTAAATTATAGGCATCCTCTTAAGAAAATATATCAACTTTGTGATCAATTGTTAATGATAATTGTTTTTTGGAGAAAATCTCATGGTAAAAAGTTATTTGTAAATGGACATTAAGATTATTATGCGCTAAAAATTACTAGATTCCTATTTTTACATAATTTAGCTATTCTTTTAATTTTGAAAAATATGAATTGATTGGAGTAGAGTGGCCAAAAAATCTGAAAAAATCCATATTATTTATTTATTTCTTTTTTTCTTTCTTGCTGGGAAAATTTACTAGAATTTTCTAGGCAAAAAGAAGTTTCATGGCGCTGCAATTCTGGCCAAAGGAAGGAGCTACTAATACCAATTACAATACTGCCTTGAGCATGCTAACCAAGCAAAACCTCAAAGCTGCATGAACCTTTATAAAATTCAATGAAAGCTCTAAACCCCATGCCAAAGCAAGTCAGGATTTCAGAGAATGAAGATTTATTTGGTCTTGACGCAGGTTTTTGACATGGTCTGCATTTTCTGACAGAAAAAGAACTGCAGATGGTGAGTATAGGTATATGATTGTGGTTGTAGGTGTGAATTAAAAGATGTGAAGAAAAGGGTGGGGGCAAGGTCGGATAGGGAGGTAGCTTGAATGGCAATTTTGTCACAATAAACAGTCTTCACTTTACCTGAACAGGAGAAAGTAACTTTACCAACTCCCTTGGGGAATCACATTCCATTGGAGGTGGCAATCGGGCATGTTGAGACATTTCTGATCAAAGAGAATTTTGGTCGTTTCGGGACTGTGTCATTTAGTTAGGTGCTCTGATTATTTAGTTTTAGGTCACTTATGGTCCATTTTGTTGAGTTTTAGAGTCATGAAAATTATTTCAGGTTTGTCTTTTGGATCATCCAAGTACGAACTAGTTTCGATTTAGGCTTACGTGGATTTGGATGTTTTCTGTTTGGGCTGTATACTTTTCTCAAATTGAGTTTGGTCGGGTTTTGGTTAGGTTGGGCAGGACGGTGTTGTCATGCTTGAATACTTTTTTCCAGCTCTATATTCCATCATTTGAAGGGGAGGAGATGATCATGATAAGTTGTTTTTCCTAGAATGAGCCTAACCACACATACAATCTCCTTACTCCTATTTTAATTTTGAGGAAAGTGCCTAGCTTTTTGCATGCCAAATATTAGCTAAGGTTCTAGAATTTTGATGTATGCTTAAGGCTTTTTAACAAACCTTTTATGTTAGGTTTGGCTAACTAAAGGTTAAGTCTAAATTTAAATTGTTGGCCTACAATTTCAGCCACTTTTGATAAAAATTGAGGATCTTGGTTTTTGGAATTTTAAATCTACACTTAGGCTTTAATCTATTGATAACTATTTTTTTTATTCTTTTGCATTTCACTCTTTGTTTGGAAGGATTATTTTCGTTCTCCATCTAAAATTTAATTCAATGTTTGTTATCATTTTCAATGGCACATAATAATTGGGGTTAGTTTGTAGTAATTGATTATGTAGACCTATTTAATTCTTGTGTCAAAATCATAAGAGCCTTATTTCCAAACTCTTTGGCTTGCCATAATGAAAGAGCCTAGCAGCCGGACTTGTTATGACTTCGATGAAGTAATTTTTGGTTTACCTCTATGTGTTATCTATTGAGGATTTGATGCTACTCGTAGCTTTTATGGTTTCTTGATGATTGGATAGATCGATTAGCTTTTTCCTTCTTTTTGATGGGGTGCTTCTACTTTTAAAAATGTTGTTGCATTTTTTTTAATCGAATAACTTTAATGAATGTGACTAAGTATGATTTGGCAAAGCAAAACACAAAATTTGGGACCAAAGCAATTTTAAGTAGAAGAGGAGACGAAATTGCTTGGTTGGAGGGATAGAAAGAAGAGGCAAATAACAAGCTCAGATGGAATTTCACTGCTTTTTGATCCATAGCTATAAAAAATAAGCAACCTCAGTTCTAATAACCCTATATACCATAATAAATGCAGAATTTGAGGTTTAATGCTAAATGATATACATTTGAATAACATTCATAATGTGAAACCATGTAATTGAATAAATTCTTGTAACTTTCTTGCCTCGAATCAGTTTCTCAGTTGCCTAGCGTTATCTTTTCTCAGCCTTTTGGTCTTTTTTCTCCTTTTACTTTTGATGGGGTTTTGTTGCATGCGTGTTATATTTGTAGAGCTAGCAAATCATTAATATATCTCTCAGTGGAAGGTTCTGTCTTGACTTGCTCTCTTATTCATAGCATCTAGAGCTCAAGTAATCTTCTGTTGGTGTTGGTGGTGGTGGTGTCGTCGTTATTTGTTACTTTTGTTATCTTAAAAATTTTATCTCTTGTTATTGACTTAGGTATGGACGTTATCGTCCTTGGTCTTCTCCTTTGTCGAGAAAAGAAGATGGTTGGCAAAGATTATGGTGGCACTATGCTCAAGAATCTATTTTATCAGATGTTCGTGAGAAATTAAAGAAGACTTCTTGGAGATATCTTGGACAGCGATTGTAAGTTTGTTTCAACCATAATGCTACCTTTTTACTGTCTTCATCCTATACGCTGAAGTAGGAATTAATTAGAAATGGTTCTGATGTTGCCTTTCCTTTCCCTGTGTGATTAATAGCCTAATGGTTATCATGCATTAGCATTGAGCTTGCTCCTGTGGATATGTAGTTTTCCTTTAAAGTTAATGGGACTAATAATTCTCAGATCAAATATAGAGCTTTAGACACAAGAAGTTGGAAAGCTTTTCCCCTGTTAGAATGTTATTATTATTATTATTTTTTACGTTATTAATATAAAATTGATTGATCTTGTTTTAAAGAAATTTTTATTTCCACTTTTTGCTTGATATGATTCTGGCAACTTTTTGGAAAATTACACAAATTGCCTTGAAGTTTGGCTGCATAACTAAAATGTCCATGTGGTTTTGATTCTAATGTTGAAGTAACCATATTATAAGTATATAACAATCAGACTCTTGTGTCACATTCTAGTTCTAGAGAATTTTACATGCCATGCCTGCCCGGTGTTGCTAGTCTACCAATGTAAGCTGGAAGTATAAAGTCACTAGGAGCTTATGTCTCTATTCTTGTGTGTTCTTTGTTAGTTGCCGAAAATTGAATTAATACAAATGAAATTTTCTTTATCTTCCGTCTCCAATTATATGTTGATTTCATCTGATTAATATGGGGTGTTGGGTTTTGATTTCAAATGGATGGATGATGGCGGTGTAGTCTATTATATGAGGTCTTGAAGCAAATTATACTTTTAACATTGTAAATGCTGGTTGGAAATCAAAGAAAAAGGTTACTGCTTTTATGCCATCTTTTAGTTATTTTGGCTTCTGCATTTTATTTTGGGTTTTAGTGATAAATTTTATTCAGTTCATAGATGGTTGACTTGTCCAGGTGGCAGTTGCTATTTAACTGTAGAGAGGAACTATCAAAAGGATTTGATTGTCATGTGTGGTCAAGTTTATTGTCAAATCAGAAAAGGATGTGTGATTTTCCTAAAATTATAGACATTGACTTCAAATATGAGCTAAATTATAGATTTTTCTTGTTGTTTGTTGGGAGGAAAATATTTGGCATTTGTATCCCTTTTCTTACTTGTTTTGACATGTTAAATGAATAAGAGATTCTTTTGTGATCACAGGAGTAATCGCAGAAAGTATGTTAATTTATACAAGACCAAATTAGAGCTTCTTCGACAAGACCAGGTAAACTACTCTTCTATCTTAGTTGCCTTGTATATGCACAAATACATAAAACAGCAATAGCTCTCATCCTGACCTCTTTTTAGTTTGGTTGTTGAATTATTCAGTAGTTGATACCAGTTTCAGGGAGACGCTTTTTGGCTCATAATAGGTTATACTTTAGTATTTCTTGGCCTTTCCTTTTTTCCCTCTCCAATAATGTCCTTTGGGTCCTATTAGGTTGAACTTGTAGTTTATGTATATATGTGATGGTTCATTTGTGGTTGTAGTACTTCAGCAGTCCTTGCAATTTGTCAAAATGTTCAGAATATTCAAAATGGTCTCAATACTAACACTAATTTTTGGATTGAGGGGAAGGAACACTAGGAAAGAGGGAAACCCTTTCCTCATTTGCCTACCTTTTCAATTAAAATAATGGAATGAGAGGGGTACAAAGCTCCTCTCAGTTTCCCTTCTCCTCAAATCTGATTTTCTCAATATTGGGGTAAGAGAGGCGGAACTAATTTTGTTTCTAAAATATCTTGTCGTCATTATCTTTTAGTCACAAACAAAACCATTTGAAATGTCCAAATTTCTCTTTGTTCCGTTACCTCAAAGCTTTTAGTTTTTTTCCCCTCCTAATTTTCTTTTTTGTTCTTGCACATGGACTTCCATTTATTGTTATGCAATTCAAAAGTAGCTCAATCACTCACCTGTTCTTGGCATAAAAACATTTTCCAATTTGTTACCAGCCGATTGATGAATCTTTAATTCGGGACTTGGAGCAAATGGAGAAAGAATCTGATATTGATGATATTTTAAGTTATAGATCAGCTGCGGAACATGAACTGCAGGTATGAATACTCTGATGCACTGCTTTACAATTATATCAGAATGGTTGCTATATTTAATACCTCTTAGATCTCATGGTTAGTAGTTTTGGTTTATATTTCTACTCTGTTTAATGTGTTGATCATGACTTGACATGGTTCTATGAATTTTCATATATTTACTCACAGTTTTTTTCCCACTTTGTCAATATATATTTATATTGGTGGGCAGGAAGTTTTATTGAAGTCGTCAACAGCCATTTTTTCTGTTGAGAAGTCAAGACTAGATGGTCAGTCATCTGGCAAGTCTCGAGGATGGTTGAATTGGTTGTCCCGAGGTATGCTTGGTGCTGGAGGAACAGATGACTCTAGTCAGTTCTCTGGTGTTGTTTCTGATGAAGATGTGCAGGTACTTCTTATCCAAGCTGTAGTTCATTGAAAATGCTTTAGATCAGACAGCTTATGGCTTCCCCTCTTTTTCACAGGATATATACGAGGCAACTAAGTTCTATCCTCCAGTTTTGTCTGGAATAGACGCCGATACAAATGATAAGATTTACTCAAGGGCAATCGAGTTCAGCATAAATGAAATTTCTGCAACAATATGGAGCATGTATGTTAGCTTACCTTTGAGCCTTTTTTGAGTTAAAAATATATTACTGATTTCAGTTTAGCATGAAAATATATTGATGTTAATTGTTGTATATATTACATCATATATTGTAATCACAAGAATTTGGTGTTAATTCCTTTCTCCATATTAAAACTTGTACATTTGTATGGCACTTTAGCTTCATATGACACTATAACAATTTCTGTTTGTGAAGATCCAGGCTGAAATCTTAAACAAAACTTCATGCTTTGAAGTATCTTAACTTTGGATTGGGCGAGGATGTGTTGCTAGTAACTTCTGAGTTCTTCATAATTAATGATCTGATCTTATAATTTGTCCATTATAGCCTTAATTTGAATATTGTTAATATCACTTAAGAAACCTGTTGCTATTTAAGTTGCATTTGCTAAGAATGGGAGTGAAATTTATGATATATAGTATAAGGCTCTTTCTTTTAGAGAACATGGTGTCCTATTTATGCACTTCAAAGCTTCAAAATGAAAACATAATTGCAAAATCCAAGGAAAATCCAAGGAAAGAAATAAAAGCGTTATCTAAGCCATAATCAAAGAACCCAAATTAATGGCCTTTCCTAGCACAGATTTGATAGAGGTTGCCATGGTTTTGTTGAGATGAGTTTAGGAGGATTTGATGCATAGGATGAGAAAGAGAGATTGGTAGAGGTTGCCATGGTTCGGTCTTGTTCATCTATCATAGTGTTATTGACCTTTTTACCAGAAATTAGTTATCTATTCCTTCACACATTTGGTAAAACACTTGGGTTTTGGTTTCAGTAAAAATTTCATCAACATGTTGCAATAATCAAACATCTGATCAATAATATATTCTATCTTTGTATATGCTCGAGCTTCTTGCATGTTTCTGCTCGCCACTCTGCCAACCACTATTTTGTCATTGGTGAGGATTGTTGGCTCTTGATACCAAATTGTTACATCCCATTAAATAAGGACCAGTCTTATCACATAAAAAAGGAAATCTATTCTTAAAAATAAAGCGAATCAATTGAAATAAAAGCATATTCAAGAAACCTAAGAAAAGAAATAGAAGTGTAATCTAAGCCTTAATTAATGAGCCCTAATTAGTGACTTTTTTTAACATAGATGTGACTTGTGTCAAAGAATCAGAATGTTGTCATAGAGTATATTCTTGAGCTACATTTGATAGTTAGTGTAACCCCATTTCATTCTTGAGTACTAAAGGCACCAACATGGTAGTGACAGTTCCCCTTTCTGTTGCTAAAAACAACTCTGAGAATGACAAGGTGATGGAAATAGTTTCAAGTGTAGGTAGTGCGATCACTCTTCTGTTAAAAGGTTGACTCGTGCAGAGATGGCGAAACGAAGAGACAAGGGTTTGTGCTACAATTGTGATGAACCATACTCATTCAAGCACCAATGTAAAAAAATATTTTTGTTGGAGATAAAGGATCTTGATGATTTTGTCTAAAAAAAAGTATTTTATTGCAAATAAAAGTACTTGGTTTTGGTTTCCTTAACTATAGTTTCTTATTCTTCAAGTAAACTTTAGTTTCTTAGTTTACAAGAATAAAACCCTATGTAACCTCTATTTAAGGGGACAATTCTTAGTAATAAAATAGGACAGAAATTATTCTAATTTATAGAGGTTTATGACTCTCTTTCTAATGAGTCTAAGGTTAGGAGCTCCATTTGACTAGTTCTAAGGTTAGGAGCTCCCTTCAACGAGTTCCATACGTTATTCTCATGGTAGAAGTCGCAGCAAGGGGAAGGCTCCCTTAATTGAAGTGAAATTTTTTCGTCAACAGTCCGATGATTTGATCCATAATCCTTGACCTTAACACAAGCTTATGTGCATCATTGAGGAACAAGAACATGCAAAACCCATGGAACTTAAGAAAACTTATGAAGAAGACCTACTGAATCAGGTGGTTGAGAGATTAATATTTCAAAATAAAAAACTACTATTACAATTGTTTAAAGAAGCAACATGTAAAAAATATAAAATACTTGAAACTTTGTCCATGCCGTCTCTGCTAGGACCGTGCCTTGGTAGAAATGTGAGTGGGCAATGACCTTTTTGCTACTGTATTTTGCTGCTTTTATCATTGAAAGGAAACATGCTTTGATGTGCATACTACCTAATGCAATAGTTTCACTAGAATTACAGGAAACATGGTGCTACTTTCAGCTATCAAAATTTCCATACCCTGCTATTGCCATATTTTTTCACTTATATTAGTTAATTGCTTCTTTTGACGTTGCATTACTTGTAGTTTACATTGTCCACTAATCTTTGAAGCAAGTAGTGGTTTTGGGCATGTTTTTTTATTAATATCATTAGTACTTTTTGGTCCATATAGTTAAACGTTAACTAGGTTGCTTTGCTTTTGTAGGAATTTGTGTCAAGATATTGCTAGGTTGAATCTCCATGGTGCAGTTATGAAGTGCAACCTTCAGGAAGAATTGGTAAATGTGATTGCTTTTGTTAAGTCAGGAGAGATGGTTAATGCAGGCAATGAGCAAGTGATTCGACTAATGGTAGGTGTTTCTATGGTTACATACCAGTTCAGCTCTTCCACTAATTTGCTGGATTAAAATGGTGAATGTATTTAGTTAAAAGGAAGTCCCTAGGTGTCTGGAGTTAGGTTAACGTATCATATAAATGTAAGAAACCTATTTGTGCAGTTAGTGAAGCTTCTAAATGTTCTTCTATATCATGGTAATTTTGCGAATTATTAGCAAAAGCTTAACTAAATTTGCTGCCAGGGTTTATCTAGTTTTGAGTTGCCTTCTTTCTATGAGATGTGATGAATTGATAGTAGGATTTTAGGTGGCAGAATCTGCAATTTAGACATTGGTTGGAGTATGAATTTGGTCCTTCTGTTAGTTTTAGCTTTCTATTCCAGTGTTAATTTAATCCCTGCACTTCTATTAACACCATTAAGGGAAAGATGATAACATTATATATAAATTTCAATATGCGTGCGATATTAAACTCATTAAAATTAAGTTAGAGGGACTAGGACTTCCTAATTTAACTACAAACATTACTCATCTGCATGACATTATGAACCCAAGCCTATCGGTTTTATACCTCCCTCCCTCCAAGGAAAAAAATCCCCTCTAAAATATCCGAATTTCCATGTCCCAAAAGCACTTCTTAAGAGAAACCTATTTAAAATGCCATTGCTAACATTAGGGAAGCCTCATGCAAGTTATAAAATAGTGTGAATGGAACACTTATTGGGATTTTGTTTTCAGATGCTGCAAGGTAATTCTGTTCTATGATGACAATATTTTAGAGGTTCTTTTGTATCTATCTTATGTTTTTTTCTTAATTTGTTTGTTTTCAGTCCTGTATGGAGAAAAATGTTGGGGAAGATCTGCCCTCTTACAGAGTTCAAGTAGACTTGTATCAGAGGCGAGATGCTGAATTGTCAGTGAATGTAATTTTATGCCCTTTTGGTGCTATTTGGAAAGCCTTTTCTACTTGATTGTTTAAACCTTGTTTAAGATATTTTTTTAATGCTCTTTTTATTTTTACAAGTCTTATTTTTTTTTTCTTTTGTGCTCAGGTCATGCTTCAGTCGCTTGAAGTTGCTTATGAAACAACTTTTTTCTGGGATTTAATTGAATTTTTCTCTGTTATCAAATACTTTGAATTTCAGCATGAAAGGGTAAGATGTATTTATATTAATCTTGCGACCTCTAACAGTTACAGTCACAGTTCTTATGTTGGCAGATTAAGCATGCATCAATCTTGTTCAAACATTTTCAATTCCTGCAGATGTCTAGTGCAGTTATTGCCATTCTTTTCTGTTCTTTTTATTTTTCCATTATGTTTCCAGTTGTATTATTTTGCTATGTTGCCTTAGGTACTTCTGGGTTTTTTAGACTTCTAATCTATAAAGCTCTTTGCTCATGTGAACAAGACAGTCTTAGACTTTGATTTCTTCGAAATCTCATTTAAAGTGGCCAACAAAACTGATAATGCAGTAAAGTATAATATGTTTCATCTTACTTTTGGATTTTATTCCAATTTTACAGATTCGCCATAAATTGAATATAGGTTATGAAATAATTTTAATTTTTTTAGAAATCAAAATAATATATTTGGGGCTTCCTTTATAGAATTTTGGTGTGCATTAAAAATTTGTTGTTGTTCTAGTCCTTTTTTATGCAGTAGAAATAGGGGAATTTTTTTGGTATATAAGAAGCACAATATCTAGTTATATGGTTTGTCAAAAGTTGGCTTGTATTGGCTTTTTGCAATGCTGCCTCCACTGCCTGCTAGTGACCAAACAAAAGAATAAACTTGATGAATGATCTGGGAAGGTTTTTATTAGGTACCGTCTTTGATGGGGGATGCAAATTGGTATCCCTTTCAATGTAAAACAAAACCATTTGATTTAATAATGTTTTATATAGTACTACAACTCACTATAATGGACCAATGGGGACTAAACCCATTGTGCCATAAAATAATTAAGTCGTGTATACTTTCCCCAGACCTGTTCCATGTTACTGGTAACTATGGTTTTGGTTTTGATCAAATAAGAGATCAAGTTTGCAACTATTGATGTTACTTCCCTGTTGATGGATGCTTAAATATTGTTTATCCAACAACATTTCAATGTTAAAGAGTCCAATGCATGAACTTACCATTTTGGTTGTCTTCTTATTTCGTAGTGGCGGTATTCCTTCAGTTCTTCAACCATAGAATAATTAAAATAACATCTTTCTATGTCTTTATGCATGGTTGCATTTAAGTAATGCTAAGCATTTAACCTAGTGCAGGTTTTATCTTCGCTTAATGGGATTGAAGATGTTAAATCTCGATTGCTAGCAAAAGCTGAGTAAGTGCTTTTGGTGTTAATGTTGGTTAAAATTTTATATGTTTTCAAATATTCCGTATTGTAGATGCACAAATAATAATATTTTGCAGATGCATCCTGTCGAGTCATAAGAAGGTGGCATGGGATGTTAATATCAGCAACATCACAATAAATTTTCCCTCGGGAAATGCAGTTTCTGAAGAGTTTAACATGGTAATTGCATTGTTTACTGCATTATTTGGATATTCATATTGTTCCTCTTGCTCATTAAAGTTAAAATTTTGTATTATGCTTTATTTACGTGTAGTTTTGTACATCAATTGTGTGCACAGGTTCTTGACTTGGGATCTCTTGTTTTTGCATCGAAAACGGAGCTCAGTTCAAGTATTGATGGACAATCATTTATCCGGAAGAACTTAGTTCATTCTGCATCAATCTCTGATTGGTTAACGGGTTTTCAGCTACAAGATCTTTATAATCACTTTGACATCAAACTAGTTGATTTTGAGGTCAGGTACATTGTTCTTGTTAGATATTCTGTTTTATTTTCACTATTCTGAATTCTGATGATAGCAACTTATGTGAGCAGGTGAAGTTGGTGAAGACTAATTATCCCCACACTATCTCAATTGTGAAAAAGTTTTGTGCCTGTATTACTTTTGCATCTTGCATTATTCCTGATGAATCAAGACTGAAACAATTGGAGGTAATTAGATTGAATCTTTTAGATTTATATTTATCTAGTACTAAGACTAGGTACTTTTATTTTAACCATTGGAAATGCTGAAAGTATGCTTGATTCTATTGTCTCCTTTTTTTCCTTGTTGCACTTTTGATGATTCTGAAACTGAACATTCCTTATTGTATGCTTGCTTATGGACTCTGGAGTTCCTCTTTCTCCATTCTCTTCCCTCTATTGACCTCAATTTTTTTTCCTTTGTTTGTAAATTATAGTTTAGGTCAATGCCTAGATTCAGCTAGGTATAACTAAATTTTTAAGTGATTTCAGAGGAAACTTTTGGTTGTTTCTTCAGATGAAATCCCTTTTTGCTGCACTAATATGACATCTCTTACTTTAACTGGGGATGGTAAGGAACTTATTGTGTCTTTATATTTGTCTTGTGTGGTGACATTTTGAAGAGGGTGAAGATATTATTCTGATAGCCCTTTGGGTCTCTAGTTTCATGGAAATATTTTGGGATTGAGAGAAGGAAGGAAATGGAGAAAAAACTAGCAGGAAAAAAGAAACTTGTTCAAGAACAAGCTCTTTTTAACTTTTAACTGGATACATTTTAGCCAAAGGCTTCATATATTTTAGGTGGCTTCTAAGCTACTTTTCATCCAAATCATGTCCAAAATCGTTGTCTTTATCCAACAAGATAACTACAAATCTTATGAAACATGAAAAACTAACAATGGTGACTGTAATGTGTTAACCTGTAAAATGGAAATGTGCCTAACAAAATACATACAAGCTCTAAAACAAATATTCACAATACTCTTGGTTTTAAGTTCTCTTCTTCTTTTTCTTCTGAAATGTTGAAATTCATAACATATTTTTTCTTGTCTGAAATCTTGTTTCTCAGTGCCGATGAAACTCTTTATTATCGTCTGAATTAAGTCCTTATTTCTCTCTAGTTTTATTATGTGGGGAAGCCCAAATAAAAAGGGGAAAGAGAATTCTGTCAGAATTGGTTTTTATTCTAAATTTTTCTATATGATGTTTGAATTAGTTGGTGTTTGTCTATAAGTGCTTCCTTCATCTTTAAAGGATGTGTAAATTAATAACTGCTCATGTGTCTATTCTTATGAAGATCTCTGAATCTCTGAACTTTAACCTCCCTATATTTCTTGAGAATCTCATTCTTTCCCCCAATTCCCCATACCTCATTGAGCAGTTCTCTAGTAACTACATTTGCCGTGGGCCTCTCTGAATAATTTGTACCGAGATGCAACTGACCGTAAGGCTTGGATATGAACAGATTTTATGGGTTGTATTGCTCTTTTTGGTTGTTTCTCCCTTCTCCCTTTCTTTTTGCAACTGTGCCATTTGAAGTCACTTGAGGAACCTATATAGCAAAAGTTCTGTACCTGGGAGTTTTTAAGTTTTTGGTTCTTTTAGTTGGATTTGAATGTGTAAATGAGATGTGTACTTCTAGGATTTTCCTTCTGAGTGGCTTTCTTGATTGCAGGTTTATGTTACTGTACCATCGCTTGATGCAAACCTTTCTCTATCAATATATGAGTCAGTTGTTGCACTGATGGTTCTTCTTAATGCACAATGTTCAAGATCTGAACCTGTTGTGCTGAGAAACCCTGATTCACTCCATTCTGCATCAAGTCACCTAGGGGATCGTCCTTTTGGTTTGACTCTAACTGCAAGCATCAATTCTGCAAAGTTACTTCTTGATCTTGCTAATGATGGAGAACATAGCTCTTCCATCATGCTTGCTCTAAAAACTCTAGATGTGTGGTATGTTCCTGACTGTTAAGTTTCTTATTAAAATATGTAGATTTATTTTTTTCTCATGTGGATATAACTGAGATTAAGCCAGAGGTTCTTTGCAAATTGTATACGTGGGTCATATCAATAGTTTTTTGAGAGGTTTGTTAATAAAGTAATTAGCAATGAATGTTATTTGAATATTTTCTTTACTGAATGCTAGGTAGGTGCATATGCTTTGTATTAAACTTTTTTACAATTGCAGGTATTCTCTCATAGAGTATGAGACCTGCCAAGTCTCTTTGAAAGCAATAGAGGTTACTGCACATACGAATGGTGAAAAGAATAACCATGTTTTATGCTCATTTGGAGATCTATATCCCTCAAATACTGCAAATCAGGATGGTATGGCTAACACACTTGGTGATGCAAGTGACCCTTTTGACGAAAATAAAACTGCTGAGGCTTGTTTTGTTTTATATTATGAAGCTATTGCAAGTATAGATTTCACAAGTCACAAGTTCACATTATACTTGAATGATGCTGACCTCCATTGCTATCCATATATAATTGGATTATTGGTTGGGTTTTATGATAGAATATGTTCATCTACTGCATTTATTGGAGCAGAGAATGCTGTGGGCCCCGCTTTTGAAGATAAAAGTACAAAAAATATGCCAGGTTTTCAGTTCAGAGGCTTTGATTTCTCAAATTACTCTGGAATAGGATCATCTGATTACGCAAGCTTATCTTTGGATTGTTTCCTTTTGTTACAATGCATAATTCAGGTTCCGTAGGTAGTCTAGGGAGTTCACTTCGTTTCCCGTTCCTGATTGGCAGAAGTCATTCAGTTTAAGAGATAACAAGTTGAGAAGTCCAAGTTGCAGTTCAGAGAAGGGATTTAACCCTTTCATTCCTCACCACTAAAATCCAAAGTGGGTATGGTTGCATTTCCTGTGTCAGGGAGTTCTCCTGAAGCAAGTCTAGATGCTATTGACATCAATCTCTCAGGTGTTAAACTGCATTTCCATGATTCATCTTGTATTGTTGGAACAATAACTCTGCCAACCTCCAAATCTTCGGTTAGCATTTGTGATGATTGTATGGATCTGGTCTCTTCTTCTGAGGGGGCGATTCTCACATCATCGTGGTGGACCAGTAATTTCCACGACTTTTTGTGGGGACCATCATTACCGAACCTTTCCCCAATCTTAAATATATGTATGAAGAAAAGGAATTTTGGATCACTAAGTTCGCAGTTTGAATTTAGTATTGGAATTCAGCATACTTGTTGGGTTCTACCATTCCATTACATAGCCATCATAATTGGTTATTTTCACTGGATGATTGGAGATCAAATCCAAGTATGCAGTCTACAAGCAAAAGTATTGAGCATATGGAGAACCAAAGTGAGATTGCTATCATTGTAAATTTGAGGTTCTGGAATCCTCTTTAATTTTTCCCATAGAAAGTGATGACCAACGGTTTCTGAAGACAGATATTCAGCAGTTGTATGGTAGTTTTACAAACCATTGTGTTTGAGCGATGTACTGAAGGACATTCCTCCTGAATGTGTGGTTCCAGAAAATAAAGTTGCAAGATCGAATAATTGTCTGAATATTTTTGGACGAGATTTGTCTCTATCATTGTTGTTGTTCAAGGATGATTGCATAACGTTTATTCCAGGTACTAAACCGAGAAATTTCCCTTTGGTGGCACCATTCAGTGCTGATTTTTGGATCAGAATACCTAGTGAATTGGAATCCCTTTCCGAAAAATCTTCTGATTACACATGTATCATGTCAAGGGTTGGTGTTTGTCAAGTTTATATTGATGGTAAGATCAGTTAATACCTCTTGGAAACTTTAAATATGAATAATACTCGTCACTTTTTCTATTTGGTATTACTACATTGTTCTATAGTATTGCTTGATTCATTTCTATTCTTGGTCCTTTGACAGATTTTATTTCATTGGTGGATTTGAAGTGTTACTGGAAATCATCGACCGGTTTCCATTGTTCATGATGAATCAAAAAGTTACACTTCTGATGTTTTACAGTTTCTACAGTCAAGGAGGTTGCAAAAGGAAAATAAGGAAGTATCAGTTGTAGATTCTTCCATGACCTTGATCGAAGTCAGATGTTATGTTGAATCACTCTTGATACAATTGAATCGGTTGGGGAAAGACTTACTTGAGCCAGTTTCTAAAGCTGAAATGAGCTTTATTTGCTCCATGTCTCTGACAAATGAGACACATATGAACTTGGATTTAAGTTTTTACTCTTTAGAATTATTGTCACTTCCAAATTTGGTTATACTAGCACGCTGTTCTGATGCTTGCTCAACCTCATCAGTTTTTGATCTTTCTTTCTCAAAATCTAATCCATGTCAAAATGAGTTCTCTATTTGTCTTCCTTCCCTTAATATCTGGCTACATTCTTCTGACTGGACTGACATCCTTGACCTGTTTGATTCTTATGGGAAAAAACTTACCACAACTGCAAAATTAGATTCATTGCCCGGGAGTTCAGCCATGAGTGTACCAGAACATGTTCCTCAAATTTCTGATAAAATGTCTGCCCCAACTTGTGTGCCACTTAGCACCATGCAGGAAACAGTTGTTGTCCTGAGGTCTGAAAATATTGGAATCATGTTTTATTTTCCAATGCATGTCGCTGGAGAAGAATTTACTGAATTGGTGTTCGCTGAAAAGGGCTCGCAGAATGTTTCATCTACTGGTACTGAAGGGAAGCTTTGTAAACTTTTGACATTTATGACACACAGCAAAAGTAGTGAACTAATTATTTCTGGTAAAAATGCAAAGTTCAAGTGTATTCTGGAAAAAACAAGTGGTGCTGTGGGTTCCAAGGCGATGATAATGTCAATTATTGGCCTCTCTTCCAGATATTTCAAGTTAATGTGGAGACTGAGATATGCAATATCGAGGAAAAGCCAGTACATGTCAATCTGGAGATTCAATGTGATCAGCTGGATGTATGGTTATCACATCAAATATTTTTTTCTTGCATGATGTAAGGTTTGATGTTCCTGGATCAAGATCTCAGTATGACTTTGGAAGCATGGAGTTCCAGATCCAGCTAAGGAAGGATCTCTTATGGTATCTGATGGACGGGTAACTTTACTACTTTATGCAGTTGACCTTGAAATGTTGAACTAGTGCTTGAGAAGAGTTAATTGGTGTTATTGCTTATGCTGCATTATACTTTTGTTGGGAAAAGGTTCTGATGAAGCATTAATTACTGTTTCTTGTCATGTATACCACTTTATCTGCATGTGTCGTGCTATTCATTATTTGCAAATTGTTAACTGTGGAATAATTCACTTGCCTCAATTCTATAAAAAAATTTGCCTACTATATATGGAGCTTGCATGATGTGTAGGAGATCAAGATTTCATATGGTGTGGGTCAATCTTATATTTTTAAGTTTTGATACTCTCTCTTCCTCCACAAGTGATGTGGGAGAAAGGCATGATATTCTGCTTTCCAATTACAGTTTATGAAAGATAGTGTGGTTGTTTGGCTGCTTCTCAAAATTTGTAGCTGTCGAGATAAACTATGTATTGCAACTAGGCAGTTATCTCAACATCCTTAATTTTGTTGTTCTTTTTTTCCTCTGTTTAATTAAAGTTACTGTGTGTTATCTATTCAAAAAAAAAAAAAAATCTTATTTGGTTGACTTCCTCACATCATACCGTTTCATTTATTAAGTTCTGTTCTATCTTTCAGTGGAGTTGTAGTGGACCTCTTTTAGAAATTCTTCTGAAAAACTTCCTGTTACGTGCTAATTTTACTGGAAACAGCATGAATGGTGCAGTTGCGTGTGATCTCCAAGTGAATTACAATAATGTTCACAAGGTATATTGGCATATAATATGTATTGCTATTGTATTTTAATCTTTACCATGACTTATATTCCTTGGTGTACTGCTTGGATTTGTTGTAGGTCTTCTGGGAGCCTTTCTTGAGCCCTGGAAGTTTGAGATGGAGATAATTAGAAAACAGGACCTGAATGCTCTGCTAGACAACTCCAATATTACGGATGTGCATCTCATTTCAACAGGACAGCTTAACTTCAACTTTACAGAACCCCTAATTGAGGTACATGTTGTACTCTTTCCTTTTCATGTTCTTGATAGTTGTGTGATCACCTTTCAGATAAGTGACTTAGGTGCTTGAATAAGGTGGGAAATAGGGGATGGGTGGAAGAGAGTGGGAGAAAGTAAAGGTAGGGTAGATATCATAGGGAAAATGGGTAGGAGCAGAGGAATAGAAGAGGAGAAACTGATGTAAAATAGAGCCTTTTGATACAAATGATGGGATCCGGTTATACCTATACTCAATTCACCATTAATATTGATTATTGAAACTCAGTGCATGAGTGATTAGACTACTTAATGATCTAAATTCTTAATAAATTAGAAAGATGATGGTAATCTATTGGTCAAGCTGTATTATTGATCCTTATACTTAAGGCCATATGGCAGATTTACTCTTACAATGATTTGAGAATTATTCTACATCAGCTCTTCAGAACTTGAAATTTTAGCCCAATGAAATGATGGATAATAGAGTTGATTTCCTTCTTAGAGTCTGCTGACATAATTGTTGACCCGATAATGTGGTATTGACTTAGCATATGTAGCGAGCTTATTTGCTGGTGGTTGGGGTTCTTAAGTGTGGGTTTCCATAATTGTTGACCCGATAATGTGGTATTGAGATTTCATAGATTTCATTCCTTTCCTTCACTTTCTAACTCTCTCATTTCTCACTTCTAGTCCATTTCTTTTTCAACTCTCAACCCCATCTCCATGGCAAAGCTATTCGTTCTCTTCTTTTTCAACTCAGGCTTTCAATTGTTCCTCAGCTTCCATCAAGACCTAGAATGAAAAAGACGAAAAGTTGGTGATGAAATAAAGTATGAGAAGATGAAATGAAACGGGTTGAGAATCCTATAGAAGAGATGGGTTTTGCAGATGATTAGGGTCTTAAAAAGAGTTAAAAAAGCAGAATTTTACTTCCATTTTCTCATTTTCACTCAAATTAAAAAAATTTCTAATTATTCTTTCTTCTTTGGATAATACGAAGAATTTAAGATGAGTCATTTTTGCTTCTTTTTTTTTTTTCTTGATTTAGTTTTAATTTATCATTGAACTTGATGGTCGTGTTGGGAAATTAAAGGAGGAGGGTGATTTTGTTTTAGTAAATTTAGGTTGATATTTTGGGTGAGTTAATTTGAAGTTTAATTTTGTAACTGTTTTAATTGTGGGATTAGGGAGTAATGGTGGGGATGATGTTGTGGTGGATGACGGTGGAGGTGGTGGTGCTGGCTGTGGAAATGGAGGAAAGCATTTCGGCTCGGTTTCTTGCTCGATTTGCCTTGAAATGGTTACTGAAAATGGGCATTGGTCGTGGGCTAAGCTTCAATGTGGTCACCAGTTTCATTTTGGGGTTGAGAGCCAGAAAGATGGAGAAATGGAGAACTAAAACATGGAGAGGATGAGAGTTTTTGCAGAATATTTTTGGGTAATTACATTTTCTTTAATTAATTATAAAATAAAAATGAAATTAAAAAAATAATATAACATGTAAATACATGTGTTGCATGACTATTGGTTTAGATTTAACCATTTAACACGGTTAACCTTGAGGACCAATTCCTGTATCAGAATCCAAACTTAAGTACTTAATTGGGACAAACAAAATATAGGTACCACATTGAAAATTGAAGCCAAACTTAGGTACCAAATGGTATATTAAGATAATTTAGTGATGGTGGAAGGCAGCTAGCAGGGCATAACTAGGATCTGAGTTCTTTGCGGCTGGCTGGGAGCTTCTGTTTAGAGAGTGAGGGGTGAGTTTAGGGAGATTGATAGAGAAATGAATTAAGAAAGCCACATTGATAAGAAAAAGATGCAACTTCATCAGATGCCTGAACAAATTATCATTATTGCAATGTCAGCAATGCCATTGTCAGACCAGCAAGTCGATGTCCACATCAGTGAACTCAAAGGTGGGAAATAAACTTTGCTACTGATTGGACTGAAATTCCAAATCCTGAAAAGTATGGTAGCAAAATTCTTTCAGTCATGCAGGGGGATTTGTGGCCTAACCACACGGTGATAGCATAATTCGACTGAATCCAAGGATAAAGTATATGCAGAGTACTACTGAGTCCATAAAATATAATGAAATCAGTAAAACTAAGTCCAAAAATAATTGTTCATAATCATTTGGACATCATTGTTACAATATCACTTGACGGTGCACACTGTCGATCTTAAAATTCCATTTCTTGTGAAGCACTGTAAACAATTGAATATTTGTTATTCAAAGAAAATAGGTAAACTGGTAGTTGTCATAAATATTGTTCGTCTTCATAGTTCTACTGCTGTTCATGCTTGTGCACCAGAGTAAAATTTATATAGATTTTTAATCTGCTGTATAATCACCTTGGTTTCATATGATATAGACAGTTTTCTCAAGGCGTTTTCTTCTAATGATATGTTACCACACTAATCTCATGTTCAGTATTTCTTATGTTTAGATTTGTACTATTAATCTATAATATAACTTTTCTTCTTCTTTTCTTTTTTAAAAATAAAAAATAAAAACCAGACTGTTCTCAGGACAATTGAAATGGTTAAGGATGCCTGGGGATTTTGGAACATGATCTTCTGAAAAGCAAAGATTTCTTGATCCTCGGCTCACTGAAAATATGTCTGGAGGAAGATACGCTCCTTATATACTTCAAAACCTGACTTCTTCACCTCTAGAGTATCATGTTTATCAAGGACAGGCCAGTCTGATCAGTTTGATGCCTCAAAAGAGAAAGATGGAAAAATTGTGCAAGCTGGCGCTTCTGTTCCAATTTATCTTAATGACATACCGGACGAACAACTTATCATTATAGGCCTAGTCATTCTTCTGATAATCTCAGTGAGAGGCAATCAAATGGGTGGCTCATCATTTGATGACTATCAACTTGATGATGTCTGTTCCTTCTGCTCCTGTTTCAATGGATCTTGTTGGACTTACATATTTTGAGGTTGATTTTCAAATAATTCACAATACAATGTAAACCTGAAAGAAAATGTGCAACTGACGGAAAGAATGGTTTGTTGTACCTGTTGTGTTTGATGTTTCAGTGCAACGGTATAGCAAGCTAATACGTTGTACTCAACGTATGTATACGTGCGCATATTATCACAGATTTTCTACTTTTAGCTGTTTGTTAGCTTCTTCTAATTCCTGTTAACTCAGGTGATAATCTAAATGCTACTTCAATTCCATTGGAACTAAGGTTGATATCCATTGGTATTTCACCGAAGGTGCGCTCGGATCTATGTTTGATTCCTATAAATTTCACTGTTTATATAAATTTATGTATACCTGTCTTCATCTCTTCATTTGGATTGATTATCCAGATTCTAGACCCAGTATATCCTGGTCAAGAGTTTCCACTGCCTCTACATTGGCTGAAGCTGGTCGCATGAGGTGGCGTCCTCTTGGGAATTCTTACCTGTGAGTGAAGCACACACCTCTCTGATCTTCTCTCCTTGAAGCAAGATGGATTCTCAGATCTTTTGTCTGTTACCCATCTCATCCAAGCAGTGCCCATTTCGTTGTTGCCTATCACTTCGGCAATTAGCATACCTGCAGCTGAAGGCTAAAGAAAGGCTCAGTGAGCTGTAATGATGATACTGTGAGCCAGTCAATCCAAAGTAGCAACAAAAATATAAAAGATTTGTGCAAGTCAAAAGATCGGTATATTCATCAAATGACTTAAGTACTCCTTTAGTCATTAATAACTATCTTCCTGAGGCAATACATTGACGATTGAAAGTGGTGGAATTACACTACTGCATTGCTTTCAAAGGTTGTGCTTCATTTCTACTGTGAAAAATGTAGTTTTGTGCATCAGTTACTTATTAGGATGTGGTGCCTGAACTAATGTAAAGCATATACTGTCTTTTCAGATAATCAATTTCTTTCATCATATTGATCTATCACATGACCTGACACTGGAGTTCAATATTTATGGATATAGACCGTCAGTCCTTAAGTTTCCACGCACAGAAACATCAGTACAACTGCTAAGTTCAGTGGAACAAAGTTCTCTCAGTCTGAAACCGTGGCCTTTGAACTGATACATGTAGTGGTAATTTATATCTACTCATGGTTAACTACTTTATTACTTATCGAATTGTTTCATAGTGCATCTGTTACTTTTTTCCTCTAGGCCCAATACATGTAACTATGGAAAAGATGATGGACGCGTTCTCTGGTGCTCGGAATCTCATTTTTCTTTTATAACTGCACACCATTCCACTCAGTATTCAGATCCGCCATGAATGGCAGACTGTCTGACTTACCTTCCTGTTACAATAATTATAATGAGCGTCAGGCACCAGAGATGTCTGACTTTATTTCTAACCAACCTCCATGAATCTCCACATTGAGAGTTGGCTGTCATTTGAAAATCGCATGTTTCAACTAGAAAAAATTGATCGCAGTTAGGAAGATTTTAGAAATCCTCGATTCATGTCCAAAGCAAACTGACCACATGATTAGTTGAAAGAAAATTCGTCAATATCGAAGAATCGATTGGGTTCAAGCACCGGTTGTCAGGGAATAATGACTTTATGGAGAAAGAGTGGGAATGGTTAAGGCATGCATATATTCTCCACATCCTATTTCTTCCGGAAGTGAAATTGTGGTTGCGTAGCTAATAGTCTCGTGGACACAACTCAGAAAATGTGCCTAGTTCACCATGGTCAGGGCCCTTCTTCTAGTCCCACCAAGTGGTCAACAACTGTTCTTGTTCCCCAGCCATATCAAATGCAAGTTTATATTACTGTTACATCTAATGCTATTCCTGGAGCATTTGCTGGAAGGACACGGCTATTACTTTCAGCCAAGGTAATGATTTCCTAAGAATCCAAAAATTACTGCTGTCTCTTGTCAAATAATTTACTTTTCTTCAATACATTCTTTTTTTGTCTCTTTCATAGCAAGTTTTTTCTTGTGCAGATATGTTATTAGTAATGCAGCAGCAAGGAGTTTATTATAAGCAGAAGGGAACTGATATTCTTATCATTTGGGTGTTGGCAACATTCACAGCTCCATTGGACTGATACAACAAGGTACTTGCCATCTTATGTGAAAGATTTTATTCCACATCAATTTTACTTGAATTTGTGGTTTTATCTTAACATTCAGTTTGGATTCCCTATCTATTGCCAGTTCCTTAAAGAGCAAACTTTCCCCACTGTATTGCTACTCTTGATCTGCTCGTTGTGTTTATATTGATGTCCAATCACATTAAGGTCTGTAAGAATTCATCAATACCATCGCTAATAGCGGACTGTTAAAGTGGTAATAACCCTATCGAGAAATGTGGTAGACCAAATAAAACAAGGCCTCTCCAATTCTACCTATGATTCATGGACCTCCTAAAATGAATTCAAGTGAATGCTTAACGTGTATGGAACCAAATAGTTGTTACTTGTCTATGCTATGCCCCAGAATGTATCCATGTGAAAGGCCTATTGTTTCTGTTGTTGGTATTGGAACAAGTCCTTAGGGGAGTACCGAGTGTGTTAACCATAACTCATTTGGTTAAGTTTTCAGTTTGTTATCTTATATTCAGGTGGCTTCACTATTTATGGCAGATAGTTTAGGCTGAATGCCTTTATAAAATTTAACATTTTTTCATGAGATACTATTCTAACATTACATCGTATAAAGATTTTGTACTGTCGTTAATGCTTTTTTCATGGGAACTTGGATTCTCCAGCAACAGATTTATGAAAATTGATGCTGGGAATAAGATATCGGTAAAGTCTTCCTTTAGGTTTAAATTGGATTTTATATCTTGTATGGTTTGTAAGGTGTATTTCAAATAATATGACAGAAATTTCAATCTTTTTTCAGTAAAAATGCCTTGCTGCCTACCTTACGTAAGATGTGTCATGTGAGCAACTACCTGTCTTTACAGTATGCTATACAGACTAAAGAAACCAATGCACGTGTCACTAGATAAGCACCCCAATGGCACAACCGCAAACCAAGCACTTCAAAGCTTATCAAAGTGAGATTAATTACTGAACTTAACACATGTGCTCACTGTTTAGTCTTTTCATATTCCTCAATAACTCATATCAAGAACAGTTAGATCTTGCATGCTAATTGCTTCCCAAAAGTATCAGCTTTACTCAAAACTGCTGATATCCCTACCACTAGGAAGGTAAGAACCGCTTAATATGGGTTTTAGGAGGAATAGAGCACTTCTATGTGCTGGCACTAACATGATTAACCAATAGACACTGCTGGCAATATAAATCTGGATGAACCAAGGTGCTACTGAATCAATTACAAATTTACGAACTTTCGCTAAGAGAAGAAAGAGTATTGATATCATCATCTAACTAAGTTTTAATTAGAAGGGATGATGAACTTGGATAGGGTGTTAGTGTTGGATAATGGGTATGTGTTTAACTGGGTATATTCAATTTTTTCTAACTTCTTCCATTATTTGGAGGGTCATATCCCGTACTCATGTTAGAATATTGTTTGACATGGGTACTTCTACCAAAATGAAGAGTTGGAGCTACATAGGATGGTCCTCATAACTTTGCGAACTTCTTGATTGCAACTTTTATGATATGTTGTCCCTCCCTAGCTGCTTACCATTTCAATCTGTTGCAGGGAATTATTGATTTCCTTGCGTTTGATGAACCTGGCTGCAAGTCTGGCAGCTTCTGCCAGATCATTTAGGTGACACTCAAGTGAAGATAAGAAATTATGCTTCTGGGACAATGAATAGATACGGGTGGAGGTACAGAATGCTGATGTTTCCATCAGGAATGAAAAGATTGGTTGGAAGCCTCCCAAGGAATTGTGGACAAACTTGATTCTCATATCTGAGATGATACAGATATATGCCATATAGAATGAATATTCTCCAAAGGAGGTTGGTACCTATCAATTAATGCTTCTTTGTAATTCTTAGGTTTTAGCTAATTGCTTTTTACCCGTTAATTCTGCTTCCTTATTTGTGGCCTTTCATGTATCAGATACTAACCTTGTTTATTCCTATTTAGTTCGATTGGTAAACGAACTGAGTGAACCAAATACTTAATCTGTGTCTCTGCTAGTGCTAGTAAAAACCAGCTTTGTTAAGACATGGCTCAAATTGTTGGATTGCAGTCTTTGCTTGTGTGCTGTTATAGTACTTGTTAGTAGGTTTTTTTTTTTATCTATATTTTACTTATTGTACTGCGTTTCTATTATTACTTTTCTTTCTGTTTGTAAGGGTTATTATATGACATTCTACTCGTAAATATGAAATCTAAGATCCAAACCATCAAATGTGGAATAGCTATTTTGTGTAACTCCAATCTTTAGTATTTAATCCTCATTACCTTCTTTGCATTCTCATCACCATTTTAAACTTTAATTATAATTTTTTTGAGATTTCTTTCATTTTTTCATTGTTAGAGACTAAGGATTACCAACAAGTGTGAATCACTTGACAATGTTCCCCACACTTCCTGCCCTTTGCGTGGGATGACCTGCTTCCACCGGTTTCTATTGAGTATGCCCACTTTCTTTTTTTCCTTGAAGTGTGAACTGTAAGTATTGCCTTTCTAATGAATCTTGTTGACATATAAAGGTACCAGGGAGGTTATGGTGGGTCTTTGCTCAGATGATTTGAAAGAATATATGCTGTGCACCTACAGTTACTTCTGAGGTACCATTCTGTTATAGCTTTATTTCTTTAAGCAGGACTGACATAGGGCCACATGATCAGCAAACTTTATATCGCTCTGAATTGGTGAAGGAGGGTTAGTAGTATATTTCAATTGATATTTTTGAGGATTGAACCCTCCTGCAGTAACTTGTCTAATAGGGTCAATTTGCAGCATAAAAGTTGCAAGCTAATAATATATCAATTTTTAGTTTCATGCTATATTTAATGAATGTAGTAGCATTAGATGCTTACCTTGAAGGTGAGCATTATTTATGAATATTTCGGAGGCTAAAATTCTATAGAAAGCTCTTCTACTTTACCAAGTTCAAGATAAGCCAATGTGCTATTGTACAACCTGCATGGCTGTGTTTGTCTTTTAGAACTAGCGTGGCCAAATACTAATAATTTTCAAACATTAAAAAATAAATAATCACACAAGTGTTGTAAATATGTGAACCTGATAATCTATTGATTATTGCTTAAAGAATAATTAAAATAACATAATCCAATTACAATAGAATATTTAAATTTAAAGAAAAAGGGGAGGAGAAGGAGAGGAGAAAAAGGAGAGAAGGAAAGAAATTCTAGCCTTTTACCTAGTATCCTTTTGTTCTTTTCACTATTTTTTGTTTGAATTAAGATCTATAATCCCGATTTTCTGCTGCAATGACTAATATCTGATAAGAATGAATCTTCAGTTGCTGGGTTGTGACTAGAATCTCAAGGTATCACAGTAATCACCATCCTCCTCTCATCACGGCCTTTGATTCTTTAAGCTTGGTGAATGAGTATGACATCAGCTTCTAAAAACACATCTTCCTCTTCGTCATTACCTTCGATTCTTTTAAGTCTTGATAAATGAATATTACATTAGCTCCAGAAAACATTCTCCAAAGAAAATCCTTCACTCTCCCTTGTTCTTGAAAAATTACCCATTATTTTCTC